>NC_140963.1:89831481-89841481 GCF_056783735.1 Eptatretus burgeri
ACAAACACACAATGCAAATCCTTCTGGCTTTCCCTATATTTCTCATCAACATTTTCAAAGCAAACATCGCATCAGTGGTGCTCTTTCCTGGCATAAAGTCATATTGGTGCGCACAGAAAAACATATATTGTTGTGGACCTCCACCACCCTGGCATGTGGGCGACCGCTTTTAGCTAATTGCGGCCGCGCGCCCACCGACCGTGGCAATCCAGTTGCAGCTTTTGGATCAACGCCGAAATCCAGCTACGGGTGCGTTTTTAACCACACCACAACATGTCAATGCTCTCCCGCTTCAGGGTTGATCGCCGAATTGTCGATTTACCTAATTATTCGCGCAGTCAGACTACCGAGAGGTTGTATCTCAACGGGGCTTGTCCGGAAACGAGCTGCTTTTAAGCAGCCCGTTCCATTTGCGATTGCCGAGCGCTTTATTATCGCCAAGCCCCGTTAGACCCGATTATCTTATCGGCTATTAAAAACCAGCTATTATTCCAAACGCAATTACGGCAGTTCAATGGAGGAAGGGACGCAACGAGCAGGTGAATGTTCAAACAAAGGGGACATTTATTTATACACGTATGCAAGCAATGAATGGCAATGAATGGGGGTAAGGGACAAGAAATGAGAAAAAAGACCTACAGCCGATCTATCTACAATTTACATGAACTTATAGCAATTCACTACTTAACGGACAAGGCACCACAGACTTCCATGCAAAAACCCAGAAAAGAACAGGGAGAACTGGGCCCGTCGGCCTTTAATGTTCCTCGGAGCCGAGATGACCGCAAGGCTCTGAGAGGCCGGGCAGGTTACCTGCCACCCTCATGGCGACTCGCTGGGCCCTGGTTCGGCGACCCTCGGTGTTTCTGCCCGCATTCCGCTGGACTCCACCAGTGCCTTCAACAGCGCCTCCAACGGCGATCTGGCTGGTGACTCCTCTCCGGCTTCAACTCGATCGGACTCCACCAGCTCCCAACTCCTCTCGTCTCGCCTTTGACGGAGCCTCCAACGACCAAGGAGAGAGACCAAGGAGAGAGACCAAGGAGAGGGACTCTCTCACCCACTCACCAACTGCCAACTCCCTCCTCAACTCCTTTCCCAAACTTGACTCTTCCTCGGCGCTCCAACGCGGCCCTTTTATCACCCCTGGTGTTCGCCCCTCCCTTCTTGGCGCGCGCGGAGAGATTCCGGGGGGGGGGGGGGGTTCAGCATGGCTCTTTTTGTAGTCCGATCACGGACATTCTTTCTTTTCGTTGTTCTGAGGGAAAATTCCAACAGAGCTCGGCTTGGCTCTTTTGGTCGGATCACGGACATTCCTTCTTTTTGTCGTTCTGAGGGATATCCGGGCATGAGTTGTTGAGATGCTGTTGTGGTGGTAGTGGTGGCGTGGTTGGCGCTGTGGTGGGGATGGCGTGGTTGTTGAGATGCTGTTTTGGTTGAAATAAAAGACAGAACAGAATAAAGGCCAACTCAAAGATGCACAGCCCGGTACATGAATAATGCCCTTTAGACATTGGTGGGGAAATCTAATCTGGACACACCCTTATCGACATAACTGATCTTCGGGGAACCTGAATGGTGATCTGTGAATTTCCACAACCGTAACAATATATATATATATATATATATATATATATATATATATATATATATATATATATATATATATATATATATATATATATATATATATATATATATATATATATATATATATAGCCAGGAAGGCAGAGGCAACAGGCGAGAAGGTGGGTGGAGTGGGCGGGTGGAAGGCAGAGTCAGGCGGAGCCAGCAGGCGAATGTAGAGATCCCAGCTAGCGAACAGTTTTGCGATCCACCTTTCATGAGCCCCATGGTGTAGGGTGGGGGTGACGACCCAAAGTGATGCTTTGTCACCCAAATTGTACGCTCCTATTGGACCCTGGCCCCACACTGCCCAGCCCCTACGGCCGGAAGTGGTCTCATTCGTACAACCTGAGAGACATGGCTGAGCTGTGAAATCGCCTTGTACCAAACTCCTGGGCAGTGTTCCAGCGACCAGCCGAAGGTCACGTCGGTCCTGCATGCCTGTTCGGGCACTCCCGGCGCTCTGTGGTTAGTGCTGGTCAATGTGCTATTCCACCCACATGCCATGCGGCCAGAGCGATCTGGGCCGTGCATTTGTGCCTGCTTGGTGGCGACTGCATCGAAGCAGAGGTCCGAGGACATATTGGTGGCCGAGGTGGCGAGCGAAGATTGACAGTGAGATGCCATTGTAAATCAGCATGCAGACCCAAATAAAGATGTGCACCTTGCGCGTCCCATACAGTGCAATGATAATTATCACAGGACTACATGTGTGTCTGTTATCGTGCATTTGCGCCTGCTCCGCTTTGTATTAATGATTGAAGAAAAGGATTGGATGTAAATCGGGGTTGAAAAGAAGATAGATACAAGTATTAGATGCAGATTCAAATGAAAGGGTGCGCCGTGCTTGTCCTATACAGTGGGTGGAGGTTATCGCTCTGTGCACGCGTCCCATGCAGTCTGGTGGTGGAAGTTGTCACTGGTTTTCACAGGTGGCTATCTGGGTGCGGTGCCTGCTTGGATTTATTTCATAAATTAGAGGAAAGAGTTGGAATGAAGATAGAGATTGAATGGAAAATGGAGATATAATTAGACCTAGCTATAAGATCCATGCAATGCACTTCGTCCCGTTAACCCATTAGACATGAGTGACAGGTCCAACTGCATGTATACTAATGAAATAACTGTCTGGGGATCACTGTATGTTGGATGCCATTGCCTCAAAGGCACGTGGTTTCCAGAAACGCAACAATATATGTATTACTAAAACTCTCATCGTGTGTGTGTGTGTGTGTGTGTGTGTGTGTGTGTGTGTGTGTGTGTGTGTGTGTGTGTGTGTGTGTGTGTGTGTGTGTGTGTGTGTGTGTGTGTGTATGTATATATATATATATATATATATATATATATATATATATACGTATGTATGCATGAATGTATGTATGTACGATCCCAAAATACAGCCAAAACGGTACACGATAGTGCAAAAATTTTAGGGCCACCTTACTCACCATTCGCCTGTGGTGTGCAGTACCAAGTTTCGTTCAAATCGGGCAATGAAATAAAACTTCTTAAAAAAATCAATTCCCGATTCAGTCTGGTACTCTTCGGAGAATTTGATCAATGAAAACACTCTCATCGGTATAGTTCACTGGAGCTATCTTTGTTTTTTGAAATGATTTTTTTTTTAATCAATCGCTGTCACAACGGGAACCCAATGGGTTCACAGGTCATCCAGTATGTGTATATATATATATATATATATATATATATATATATATATATATATATATATATATATATATATATATATATATATATATATATTCTAGTAAAGGTGCCCGTCTTCGACGGGCATCGATAGCAACATATGGTAAAAGACAGATAGCATGAATGTATTTTAAACAATATATTATATCATTTTTATCCATTGATTATCATTCAAGTTTTCCACTTCAATGACATTACCACGTAGTTTCGTGACTACACAACGTGTACCATTCGTGAGTTCCGGAGGATCCATAGAGCGGATTAAAATTACAGGGCACCCTACTTTAAAGTGATCGAAAAGGCTGGATCAGTTTCGTCTACATATTCATATCTTTTAGATTTTAGCTGGTCAGAAAGTCATGGTTTTGTGAAGAAACTACGGCACATGGAAAGTGCAAATTAGTCAGGTATGAACTCAACTGTTTTCTCCCCAAATGGAGCGTAATTCTATGAGCTGAACTCATCTTAGTGGTCCTCTAAAAAATGGGAAACATTTTTATTTCTTTTTTTGTGCAATAATTCCTCCCATTTTGCAAATGGAGAACATGAACTGTTTAACTACCATAATCATCAAAACTAATTTTGAGGAGCCTCTTAAGGAAGACAATAATATCATTACTATATATGTCAAAGCTTGTTTCATTTCATGCAGTAACAAAAATCTGATGGTGGAACAAAGAAAGGGGCGTGCCGAAATATTAATATAGATTAACTACCATAATCATCAAAACGAATTTTGAGGAGCCTCTTAAGGAAGACAATAATATCATTACTATATAGATGTCAAAGCTCGTTTCATTTCATGCAGTAACAAAAATCTGACGGTGGAACAAAGAAAGGGGCGTGCCGAAATATTAATATAGATAACTACCATAATCATGAAAACGAATTTTGAGGGGCCTCTTGAGGAAGACAATAATATCAATACTATATATGTCAAAGCTTGTTTCATTTCATGCAGTAACAAAAATCTGATGGTGGAACAAAAAAAGGGGCGTGCTCAAATATTAATACACAGGGGTCAGGAACGTTTTTGACTCAGAGAGCCATTAAAGCAAAATATTTGGAAATCTATTTCAGTGAGAGCCATATAATATATTTTAAGACTGAATTCAACTAAATGTGAGTATAATAAGCCTCTGAATTTATTCTTTTAAATAATGTTGTTATAATACTCACCATTAATGGGACTTCTGGTGCTGCATGGATTTGCTGATGGCTTTGTAGTCTAGTTGGTACTTGGTGAGGTTAAGCTTCATGCAAGCGTTGAGGCTTTCATCCGTTAGACGTGATCGTAGGTTGGACTTGATGTTTTTAAGATGTGAGAATGACTGCTCACATGCATACGTAGATCCAAACAAGGTCAATACAGCAATACTCACATGCTGCAGTGTGAGGTATGTGACAGGAAGCACGTTCCAAGTTTTGATAATCAGCTGGTCTTCGGGTTGAAGTTTTTTCATTTCTGTCCACATGTGCTTGCTCGCCAACTCCGCTTTCTGTCGTGCGATTCTTTCCAAATCTTCATTCAGTGACTTGAACTTATTCACCCACATGTTTGAGGCCTTCAGGTCAGCCACTTCTGCTTCAAAATCTCTGACGGAGACACCAGGAATGCAACTCAGGTCGGCTGTGTTCAGTGAACACTCGTTTGGATGGGTGATGAACTTAAAAAGACGAGTGTGCTCACGAAATTCTCCAAAGCGTGCTTTGAATGACTGTAGGAGACTGGATGTGAAGCCAGCTAACTGGTGGAGATCAAAGTTTTGAGTGGGCTCACTTGCTGTGCATGCATCTTTAAATTGTCTCAGTTTTTCAAAATGTAGTAAACGACCTGTTTCAAGATCCATGATAAAGAGCTCCAGCTTGTTTTCAAAAGCAAACACAGCTTGTTGAAGGGATAACACTGTATTTCCAATGCCTTGCATTTTCACGTTGAGCTCGTTCAGATGTTCAGTCATATCCACGAGATAGTAAAACTTGAGGAGCCACTCAGTTTCGGCTAGCTCAGGATGCTCAATCCCTTTCATTTCAAGGAAAGTCCGGATTTCGTTCAGGCAAGCCGCAAAACGGCTAAGCACCTTCCCTCTTGACAACCAATGCACATTGCTGTGCAAAAGCAGACCGTGATAGTTATTTCCAACTTCATCCAGCAGTGTTTTAAACTGGCGACCATTTAAGGCTCGGGCAACAATAAAGTTGATCACACGAATGACCAGCGACATCACTTCGCCAAGCAGCCCATCACACATCTGAGCACAAAGTGCCTCCTGGTGTAGAATGCAATGGAAACTTAGGATGGGTCTATTTTAATGTTCACGGAGAAGCGCCACAAATCCTTTGTTTTTCCCCACCATACACGGAGCACCATCAGTACACACCGAGATAAGTTTATCCATTCGTAGATTTTTTTCTTGAGCGAACTCCATGAAAGACTTGAATAAATACTCACCTCTTGTGGACCCTTTTATTGGCAGAACAGCAAGACTTTCTTCGAGCAGTGTATCACCAGCAGCATATCTTGCAATCACACTGAACTGCGACAAATGGCTTAAGTCTGTTGACTCATCCAAAGCCAGGGAAAAGAACGGCGCTGTATTTATGTCCTTCACTTGCGTTTCCTCCACTTGGTTTGCCATCATGATGGTATGATCATGAACAGTTCTTGCCGACAGAGGCATGTCTTGTATCCGTTTGATTATCTTGTCTTTGTTCGGAAGATCATCAAAAAGTTCATTGGCGACATCCAGCATGAACGTTTTTGCATACTCGCCATCTGTGAATGGTTTTCCGTTCCTCACTATTGCTAAAGATCCAGCAAAGCTGGCGGAATTATAGTCACCTTGCCGGGTCCATACGCGGAGTTGCTGCTGGCTGGCTTGCACCCTGCTCAGTAGCTCTTGGCACGCTTTCTTTCTGCTGTCTCCCACAGGGTATTTTGATGCAAAGGTCGCATGGCGCGTGTCGAAGTGCCGCTTTATATTCGACCGTTTCATCGATGCAATTTTGTCATTGCAAATTAGACACACTACAGAACCTGCTCTCTCCACAAAGGTGAATTCTTCGGCCCATTCGTCCTGAAATGTACGATACTCCTCATCTTTTTTTCTTTTCGCCATCTTCTTCGTCGAAGGGTTAGCTTTGAGCAAATGAGAGAGAGGGAGATGTTGACCCAAGTGAGTCTGGCTGGCCTGCGCACGGGCTGACATACTCGAGAGGTGCGGCGCGGCCGGCCGACTCTGGGATGCTGTCGCCTCAGCGGTGGCGCGTGATTGGTCGAGATGAATTCCGTGACGCGTCTCGGCGGCGGCACGTCATTGGAGGAACCGAAATCACTACTCGCGTCGGCCGCATGACTGGACGAAACAAAAACCGCTTCAGACAATTCGGAGGTGTTTTTTCTTCTCTCCTTCTGCCAAGTTCAGCCCTGCACGTGAATGAAGCACGACACCATTCAAACTATAGGTGAAGCTTCTGCGAGAAATATTGGGCTTTCCAAGTTTCAAACTCCAATTTTATCTGCGAGCCAGATGCAATCATCAAAAGAGCCATACCTGGCTCGCGAGCCACACGTTTCCGACCCCTGTTAATATAGATATATACATACGCATCTACTCCATCATATAAAAATGTATTCTATTCCTCTGTGTAATTTCAAATAAAACACTTGAACTAAAAATACAATTTCTAATCCTAAATAAAATTGAATCTGCAATGTGGACAAAAAAAACCCAAAACAAACAAAAAAACAGGTCAAATGTCAGGAGACGAGCATGCATGTGCAGTTTCACGAAATACATTTTATATGAGGCTATCGCAATTACGTTAAAAAGGGACGATAATACTTCCATGACAATCTATAGTTCGAGCATTTGTACCAAATAATTCTGAAGGTGTTCTTTCGATTTGTCTAAATCTTTGTAAAGTCTCAGCATTTACTGGATTTTCTTTCTGAATCTTCCAAATTAACCAAAAACAGATAGCATTGGGCTGGAAGAATAGCAGAAGTATGCGCACTGACCTTTGAATCTCAACCTCATTATAAACTATCACCATGGCGTTTCACATGCAGATTGAGTCAATGTGTGTGCCGTCCAATAGAATAACGTCAAGTGGGAGGACACATCCGTCAGCACCAGTCGTTCGTTGATGTAAAATATCCCATGGTGTCTTTCGTGGAGTTGGCGAGTAAGCACCGGCACCACAAACCAATTACAATTCCTGCAACTTTTAGTCAAACGTTAGGCCTCACCAGCCAGTTTGTGAAGGACTTCCCCAGTAGAAGTCAGGATTGTGGACATAATTCTGGCCCTTGAAGTAGTGCTTGTAGCAGTAGTGGTAGAATGTCAATGACAATTCGTATCTCAGCTAAAATTGCAAGAAAAAAAGACAGCCTCGTCTATACAAGTATATTTTGAGTTCAAGAATGACTATATTGGAAAAACTGAATCTGAACAACAACAGCCAGAAAAACTGAATCTGAACAACATCAATATGATTGTCAAATAACGTTGAACCAACAGGTTCACTGGAGGGACATATTTATCAATGCTACACAGCCAATCAGGTTTACAAACCAGATTTTCTTCCAACATTTCTTCACAAGTTGAAACAAGTCAAGAGTTCTTTACAGACAACTCTACCTCTGATATTTAGTTCAGACACTCAAGCAATCAACACATAAACCCTTTCAGACAACCAAATCCTGATCTAATTGGAAGTAATACTCTTGTGGAAATGGGCCCTTAGTGGGTTATTAAATATAGGATTAGCCCAGATCCCCCCTTAAATGCATGTTGAGCCAGGTTGTTTGGTAATCGGACGTTAAATGTGTGTCAGAAGGTGTAGCAGGCGGTCCAGTGTTCATACAGTGGTGGTGTACCGAAAGGCGCCTTCTTTTTCCTTCCCCCTTCTTAACCAGCCCCTACCCAGCGCCCTGACAGAGCCAGTCAACAAGACGTGCCAGCAACTCATTGGCGGAGAGCTGCTGCAAACCCGGATGATGGACCAATCACGCGTCCCCGGGAGTGGTCCGAAAAGCCCGCCACGAAAGGCAAGACCAACTGCTTTTTCCTGTCTGTGATCTGCTTTATGAGGGGTCACTTGACCAGCTGTTCCTCCTTGGCCATGGATCCAGCATGCAGGTCATCCCCAGGTTCATCCTGAATCCAACCACAAAGCCTCTGACAGTCCTTACTCCCTGCACAGCTCGACCACGTTTTTTCATCCCATCCATCCACCTGCAGAGTCCAGCACCCAGATTTGGCCTAATCTGGTGTACAGGCCAGGCCTGGATTTACATTCTGGACCTTGTGAAAAACCAGCTGGAACACACCATAGATCTCACTCTCTTGTGCCATCGACCTCACAGGGGCTGGATGCACCGAGGCTGCATGCGCGTGCTGGGCCGATAGAACGTCGCCGCCATGTTGCCACGCTGCATGCTCAGTCTGGGCGCTCAAATCCGGCGACATCGGCTTGTCACGAGCCGCATTCGTGCCTTCCACACCTTTCCTCTCGTCCATGAGGCACCACCAAGTACTCTGTGTCTTGTATGCATGTTTTCCAGGCCTAAGGCATATTTTGCTAGGGCTCCCCTGCGAAACCCGTATCCGTAGCTCAAGATAAGAGTGGGTTATAGATGAATTTTAACGTTATTGCGAATGCTTTGCTTGTGTCGTGTTCCCCGATGTTTCCCCATTAAATCTTGCCGATTCATACGAAATTTTCCGCACTGAATTTATCCGTGCCGCGCTGAAGAACAATCGCTCAATTTGCATTTAAAACCAAACTGGCTCCGGATTGCGGCAGACTTCGCTCGGTCTCTGATCAAACCGTCTGTAGCCGGGGTATATCCCCAACTGGCAAGGCACAGGGGTACTTTGGTATCGTGATCTTAGGCGCGTGACCCGAGACCTGTGCCGAACAAGCCGGCGATATAGCCCTTGAGATGGCAGTGCTGTTAAGCGCTACCGAATCAACAATACGTAGTAACTGGTGAATGCCAGTGATAGCTCCTCAGAATCGTGCCTCCATGCATCATGGTCGTAGTAGTTTCTAGGTAGTAGGTTCAAGCTATCACAGTTCAGTTTCTTCAATATAAACAAAATCGTGAGAAACTCTGCCCCCTCTTGTAATCCCCCCCTTTTCAAATCGTATGTTCTGGCAACTTTCTTGATATATATATATATATATATATATATATATATATGCTAGCAAATACAACCCATTGCTTTACTGAAGGGGATATTAAGTGGGGAGAGAGAGGAAGGTAAGGGAAGCGAGAGGATGGAGGGAAGGGATGGAGGGAAGGCAGAAGAGAGGAGAGGATGGAGGGAAGTGAGGGGAAGGGAGAGGAGGGGAAGGAGGGAGGGGAAACTAGGAAGGGGGGGTGGAGGAGCAAGGAAAGGGGGGAGGAGGAGATGGGGAGAGCGACGCCTCACCAAACATTAATATACACTGAGGGAAGGAGTGTGTGAGGATAGGTTGAAGGGAGAGAGAGAGACAGAGAGACAGAGAGACAGAGAGACAGAGAGACAGAGAGACAGAGAGACAGAGAGACAGAGAGACAGAGAGACAGAGAGACAGAGAGACAGAGAGACAGAGAGACAGAGAGACAGAGAGACAGAGAGACAGAGAGACAGAGAGACAGAGAGACAGAGAGACA
>NC_140963.1:89846481-89876481 GCF_056783735.1 Eptatretus burgeri
ATATGTTCACAAACATTATTTTTTACTCTCGACAATGGGTGTTTGGCAAGTGGCAGAAGCACTCATGCAAGCACCCCAATTAAATGGTTGATAAGGAACAGTTGGCTAGGCTGTCACTGCATACCATGAAGGATTCCTTAAACTTTAAAGCCTGTCTTCACCACGCACGCAGCAGCTCATGAAATAAAATGAATTCATTCACATAATGACCATCTACAAGTTTCAGCTAAATGCAGAACAATCCTGGAGACATCGCAAAATTTAATCACCCGTGAAATAAACATTGCATAAAATCCACCATTTTGCCTGCTCGGATGTGCACTTCAAGAAACCTCTGAAAATATAGACGAATATCTGGCAGATGCTACAGATAGGAAGTCCCTCGGGGGATGGCGTGAGGTCAATCAGGAATGTATTAAATCATATTGCTCAATGAAGCTGGTTAATTTTGGCACATTCCTAAATTTTATGTTCCCTCAATATATTTATCCAAATAGGAGAAAAAGATAAGTTTAATACTTGGGAAATTTCACATTTTCATGTGTATGCATGGAGGAGGGAATATAGCCTTACTTGCTTTCAGTAAATAGGTATATCGGCTTCGTTATTTCTTTATATTATCAGATTTCACAACAGATTTCGACACTTAATCCGGACGATATCCAATCCTCAAAACCGAAATATTTCCATGATAAACTTAAATTAGTCCGTGAAAGTAGATTATGGAAAATCGTATCATATAATGCATGAAATCGCTCCAAGCTCCTAATTTGAAAACTTATAGATTTACAAAAGTGATGTATACAGCGATTTGTAGCTATGATTATCAGGCATTCAATAATGAGTGAGGAAAATGAAAACAACTTTATCGTTTAGAAATCGTTGCGGCCTGTTCCAAGTCAAGACATGGTTGAGCAGGCAAGAAAATATGGCGGCTTAAGACCCCAGTGAGGTTACACAGGAAACGCCTTAAGACCCCATAGAGAGTGAGGCGGCCAGGGATCACCTGATGAAGTATATAATTAAATAAGGCCATAAATTATCTTCAAAAGGGGTGTTTTAATTAACCCAAACACGCAATTTTCACTATTACACTTCCTTGGAGTTTTCTTAGTACGCATGCAAAGTTTCAGGCTGATAGGTTTTATAGTTTTGGAGTTATGGAAGAGACACACTGACACACACTGTCTTTTATTAGTATAGATGTACAAAAACACATGGAAATGATGAACCAAATTTATTGCACACGTAATACATATTCAAATCATCTAGCATGATGTCATTAAGACTTTTTTGTGGAATTACTTTTTTTTTGTCCCAGTGCATCCTGGGCATGGGGTTTGTCTCGAGTCTAGACAGTCACTGGAGATTTTGCAGCATTCTAAAAACATTTAACTTTGTGGGACAAATAAAAACAAAACAAAAACAGTAAACATCAATATACCAGATCAACCCTGAAGCATGTTTAATGTTCATGGATATATTTTAAATTTAGATTGAATGCTTCACATTTAGATAGAGCATGCAGAAACCTCATGAGAAGATTTCTCCTCAATTTCCTCACAGACTGCGGAGAGTAAATATGTCACAAGACGGCGTAGTCAACCCACAAAGGGGACTGGGAAGTTAAATCATTGGCTGTGTTTGTCTGACATCAGGTCCAGTGTTGTCCAATGTCGTTTTCTGCATTTAACAGCTTATTCGTGAGCAGTACAACCTGTTAATTATATATTTTACATGACATACAGTTACATTTGTAGTCGGGGTCGATATTACCCAAGAACAGTGAGGAATGCCTAGATTAGTATGGGTCGTGTACGAGTAGCTTGAAATCTCGATGTAATAAAAAGTGAACTGTTAAGGCCCGGTCACACCTTGACGTTTTAGCCAGCGATGGCAACGTATTAAAATTTATGTAAAACGCTGGCTTACGTTGAACTTTTGATGTTTTTTTTTTAAAGATTCGGACGTATTCATAGCAACTTGGTCTTATGTATAACGCATTGGTAACGGACACAGAACGTTTCGTTGTGTTATAGATAACTTATATCAACGAATGCTGAACCTGTTGTCGGCCTACACAACCGATGCCCAACGATAGTCTAACTTAGGCATAGCGCGTTGCACGCATCGCCGACGATGTCGTGACGTAGCCTATTAAAAGGCTGACGCACAACGATTCGAATCATAACTGCCGTAGAATGGAAGTGTCAACATCGCGGTCACACCTTGGCGATCTTGCCAGCGTATGCCGACCTAAGAAAAATGTGTCGAAAACGTTGGGGCACGTCAAATACGGTATGAGTAAGTTTGGTATACGTGAGTACAACGCTAAAGTACGCTATCATACGTCGTAGTAAGTAGAGTACGTCAAGAAATTTTAAACATGTTCAAAATTTTACGACGTACTCGGCGTATGACACACGTTCCACATGCGATGGGGATAAGTTATACACACGATATGTGGACGCTTACACACGTCCACAAAGGCTACTTATAAGCTACTCATAAGTCGAAACGCGTCGCGGTAATGTCTTTTTTACGCGAAACTTATTTCTAACTTATGTTTGACGTGCTTTGAACCAATTCTTTACGTAGTCCCAACACACATCGACGTATGTAGACGTATTCCAATGACGTCTTCCGGTCGACAAAAAAAAAAAAAATTAACGTGTTTCTAACAACTGCCATATAAAGACGTGTTCTCAGCGGTTTTGGGAATTGGTATATAAAAATGCTGCTCATAAAAGGGGAACCCAACAGTGTTTTCGAGTCCTTTTTGAGTCGATGTCCATGTCAGCAGTAACAGTATCAGTATCAGTATTAGTATTAGTAGTAGTTTGTTCATGTTGGCAGTAGTAGGTGAGTGCGAGGGGGAGGGTGTGGGTTATGATGGATTGTCCTCGCGTTTAACGATTTAACGATTTAAATGGCTGCATCTCCACAATTGAAAGTAGACGCTTGCGCTCAACAATTGGATTTTTTTTACACTCAACGACTTTTAAACGGTACCACTCAGCTATTTTCATTGTTTACAATGAACGATTTAAATTGCTGTCACTCGCCTTTGTTTTTTGACGCTGGCGCTCGGAAATTTTAATCGTTTCTATTGAACGTGCTAAATCGCTCAAACCCTACTATTGAAAGTAGACGCTTGCGCTCAACAATTCGATTTTTTTTTACACTCAACGACTTTTAAAACAGTACCGCTCAGCTATTTTCATTGTTTACAATGAACGATTTAAATTGCTGTCACTCGCCTTTGTTTTTTGACGCTGGGGTTTGGAAATTTGAAGCGTTTCTTCTGAACGTGTTAAAACGCTCAAACTCGACTATTTTAAATAGACGCTGCCGATGGACAATTGGAATCATAGCCAAGCTAGACATCGAAGTGTGAACATCCTCGTCATGCCGAAGAAAAGTTTGAAGAATGCTGCAAATAAGTGTCCTGGCCCTGGCCGTGGACGCTGACGCAAGGACGATCCATTATACCGACGTCTTTCAGCCTATGAGTAACTTAAAAGTAACGTCTGTCGATGTGTGGCAACGATCGTGTAACGTGCCAACAACACGTTAATCATAGGTTAGAAATAAGTTTCGGGTACGCTAAACATTACCTCGGCGTGTCTCAACTTATGATTAACTTACAAGTAGCATGTGTTGACGTCTGTCAACGATCGCAGACTGTGCATACAACTTGTGGCCAGCGTAGCAGAACGTGCGAGTCATACGCCGGCATACGTCGTGAAATTTCAAGCATGAAAAAATTTGAGGACAACCAAAAAGTACAACGTTTAAAGCCAACGTACAACGACGTATGGCAGTGTTTTTCAGCGTGCTCTCAATGTTATCAAAACTTACCCATAACGTATTCAACGTGTGCCAGCGTTTTAGAAAAAAAAAAATCAAAAATCGGCATACGTTGGCTAAAACGTCAAGGTGTGACCGGGCCTTTAGCTCAAGATTCGTCTTGTCGAAATGTGCACCATATGGTGGGGTAGAAGTGTAGTGCGTGGTGCGTGGTAATAATTACTCAGGGTTTAAAGTGAAGCAAATGTATGTGCAACCTCCTGTGGTGTCGCAGGGTGGGGGCTGGATGTGGCCTAAGATGGTGGAGTTTCATCACCCCCAGAAGGGAGGAGCTTGGATTGCCTCACAAGGGACGGTTTAATGTGACTGAGAAGAGAGGGCGTGAAGGGGTAGAGTCGATTTGGTGCGGTGAGGGAGATGTCTCGTATGAAGAGTGGGGAGATCACGAGAGAAGGGAGAGAGACCAGATTGTTAGCTCGTGTGAGTTGGTTCTGGTTCGCTCCCAAGGAGAAGGGGCTTGGAGTTGTGTCGCCCAGCTCGAGTTGTGAACAGCTCTTTTGAAGACCTGGAGGGAGGAGTGGGATTGAAGAGAGTGTGGGAGTTTGTTCCAGAGGCAGGGAAAAAAAAGAGGAATGAAAGAGTGAAGGTGTGCAGCGATTTTTGATTTTGGCAGTTTCACCAAAAGGGGTTTCATGGCAGACCTTGAGTGCCCAGCAGAAATATAGGGGGGACAGATCACAAACAGAGAAGTGTGGGGGGGGGGGGTTGGGAGCAAGGTCGGACAGGAGACGGGAGAAGACAGAGACCATCACCCTGCTTCCGGTGAAAAAGTGAGAAACCCAAAAGCTCAGCTTCATCGTGGAACTAGGTGTGAGGCAAGAACACCACCCCATAGGATGATAGGATGACAGCTTTGTCAGTGGTTAGAAGCTCAGGTGTGCCAAGGAAGGACTTTGCCCAATGTAGGATGCCCAGTCAGTGACTGGCTTTGGAGGGCAGCTTGGAGGTGTAGCTTTCCCAAGAAAGATCGTGGCAGATAGCGAGGCCAAAAGATTCAATGAAACGACTTCAAGGGGATTGTTGAGAAAGTAGATTGGGTGAGGGGCGGTGGGGGAGTTCCAGATGGTCCTTTCAGCGAGACAGAATGAGGATGTGAGATTTGTCAGGATTGAAGGACATATTCCAAGTGTTTGACCAGTTTGTGATTTTATCCAGGTCTACAGAGAGTGAAGATGCTGCTGCCTGCCAATCAGAGGGATGAGAGATGGTACAGCAGTGGGTGGAGTTATCAGCAAAGAGATAAGGATGATTTTCCAGAGAGTCTGAGATCAATGATGAAAAACAGAAAAAGTACAGGGTCATGAACACTGCATTGAGGAACTTCAGCCTGGACGTGAAGAGAAGAGAGAATTCCATTAAGAGCCACGCATTGAATGCCAACGCATTCCATTAAGAGCCAACAGGAGAGGAAGTCCGTGAGACAAGAGTGGAGATTGCCTGGGATACCAAACGAAGAGAGTTCGGTGAGCAGTGTGGGATGCCAGACCGAATCGAAAGCTCACGACATATCTTGGGAGATTACTCTGATCTCATGTTTGGCATTTAGGACCTCCATCCATTGTTGGGAGAGCAGAAGCAGCATATCCAGGGTCAAGTGACCTGGTCTGAAACCAAATTGAAGATCGGAAATCAAGCCATTGGAGAAGAGGAAGGATTTGATGTCTGAAGCGATGATGGATTCCGTGACCTTGCTGATGATTGGGAGCAGGCTGATTGGTTTGCAGTTGCAGGGATCAGTTTTTGCACCATTTTTATGCAGAGCGGTAATGTTTGCCAATTTCCAAGCAGATGGCAGATGACCTTGAGTAATTGTGAGGGTGAATAGAACAGAGAGAGGGTGAGCAAGAGCAGGAGAGCAGGTTTGTATAACACGAGGGCTGATGCCATCTGGACCTGTTACAGAATATGACTCGAGGTTTCACAGCAAGCCCTTCACCTTGTCAGGAGAAAAGGACACAGATTCTAGGAACAGATGGGTGCGACTCAGTAAAGTGGTTCGAAAAAGCCATGGGTTTGGGACAAGATTTAGAAGCAAACACAGCGTTTAGGCAATCAGCCTTTTCACATGTCGTATCAGCTGTGCAGCCATTTGAGGGAAGAGAGGGGATGGAGGAGGAACATACACCAGAAAGACTAGATGCCACCAGGATTTGGAGGAGGGAGACAGGTTTGAGAGTTCAGACTTGAGATTAGAAAGATGTTGTTTCCTGGCTCTCAGGGGAGACAGTTGTTCTGAGCTTTGTGGAAGGAACTGAGATTGCCTTCAGTGGGATTTGCCTTCCATGAGGTGAAGACAAGTTGTTTCAGTTCAACTGCCTCGCCACAAACTTCAGTGTACCATGGATGGGAGGAAGGGTAGGACAACTGAAGATGAGATGGGATAAATGAGCATGTGAGAGCAAATTACTCAAAGAATTCCAAGGATGAGTTGATGTCGAAGAAGGTAGAAATGGGAGGTCAAGACAGGTCAGATGTGGGAACACGCGCTGGAGCAGCACGTTGCCACATCCACTTTCCGCCAGTACTCCAGTGGCCTCTGTCTGGGCATCCCCCAGGCAGACGCCTGGCCCATCCACATCTCCTTGAGATGCCGATCAACCAGCTGTAACCATGAGGCATGTGGTCAGCCCATTGGCCTACTCCATTCACGAGGCTCCCTTGCTGAGAGAATCTGGTGAGCAGGATCAGCATCAGGAAAACGAGCCACTTCTCCATACAGCCACAGCTGACGCTCACGGACTATGCAGGTAACAAATCTCATTTGAGTCTCTCTCAGCAACCGCTCACTGGACACAAAGTCTGACCAGCGATAGCCAAGGATTCTTCAAAGAGACCTGATGGCAAAGGAATCAAGTCAACATCTCAGATCCCTGTTCAGAGTCCAAGTCACATCCGTAGAGCAAGACTGGAAGTACCAAGGACCTGAAGACTCAGAATTCCATCCTCCTGCACAGGTACCGACAGTGCCACACCTCATGATGCAGTAAATCCATGATTCCGCAGGCCTGACCCAGACGTCCATTGACCTCTGAGTCACAGCCAGAGACATGAACATCACTGCCAAGGTAAGTGAATCTCTCGGTAACCTCAACATCCTCACCACAAACAGGTACAGACCAGATCGCAGTATCCAAGATGTCATTGAAAGCATTGATCTTAGTTTTGACCAATCCCGTAATCCCAGTGGCTCAAACTCCTCATTCAGCACACAGAGGGCCCCCAAAAGGATATCCAGTCTCCACAAAGATGACTGCATCACCTGCAGAATCAAAGTCAGAGATCTTGACATTCCCAAACGATGTACCGCAGCCTGATCTCTCCCGACATCCTCCCCCAAATTCAGCCCATACAAGCGCTGAAAAGTGTGGGGGCCAGTACAGACCCCTGACGAACTCCAGTAACAACTGGAAATAAGTCGGAGATGGTATCACAACATCTCACAGCATTATCAGAACCAGAGTGGAGAACAGATATCAGATTGATCAGTTTTGGAGGTACCCCACGAAGATCAAGAATCCTCCAGAGGGCATCCCGATTCACCGAATCAAATGCTTTGCAGAGATCAACGTAGGCTGCAAGCAGCCCCTGCCAAATCATCTGCGTTTGGTGAGGACACAAACGGCAAGGATACAGTCAATCGGTGACCTCTGGTGCAAAGCCTGCTCTGGGTGCTGGTGCTCAAGCAGATGGTGGGGAACCCCATCAAGAATTATCCAAGGAAAGACCTTACCTGGCACTGAGAGCAGCGTCGTCACTCAGTGGTTGTTGCAGTCCTGGCGACCACCCTTCCCTTTTCAGACAGGGACAACAAGGCACCTCTTCCATTCAGTTGGGATGATGCCTGTGTTCCAGGCAGAGCAAAGAACTGCGTGCAACGACATGAGCATAGCATTTCCACCAGCCTCGAGAAGTCAGCTTGGATGTCACAGATCCAAGGAGCTTCACCCCATTTCAACCGGTTCATCGCAGCCTGTGTTGCCACAAACAAAGGTGGATCAAAGTTGATTGGAGGGTCAGCAATAAGGATAGCAACACCCCTGACATCCAACTCAACAGCTGGTGGATCAGCCTGGTACAGTTGCTCAAAGTAACTGGCCAGGAGGCCTTCACTTCAGACTACTCTGTCAAGAGCCCACCACCCTTCACTATAACTGCAGTACATCGAGGGACGGGCTTGGAGGAACGCAATGCACGAATTCCCCTGCAAGCAGGACGAGAATCACTTGACCACAGGTGATGCTCTACCCCCTCACAGATACCTCACACAAAGGCCTCCTTGTCCACCCACAGTGCATGTACAGTTTTATGCCACAACTCCCTGAACAACTCAGCTATGCCATTAAGCTTGGCCCTGCAATTCCGGTCAATGGTATCCAGGATTCCCCGAAGCATCCAGTGGTTTTGGGTGCAGGGGAGTGGAGGGTAGTGAGAGGCAGGAGAGGTGTAGGTTTTGAGTGTTGTTGACAGTGTGTAGGAGATTGCAGAAGAGCTAGGGGAGAGTGTCAGATTGGGAGGAAGACAAAGGTCTCGGTGGTGAAGGGATGAGTAGCAGTGGGGAGTAATAAGAGGGGGCAAAGAGAAGTGGGTGATTGGAGGAGGTGAAGGAATGAGCTGGAAGGGAGAGTTTGGGGGAAGGAGGAAGCTTCGAGAAGGGGGAGTGAGGGGAGAGATTTGAAAGGGAGGGGTGAAGAGGGCGAATGGTGAGGGAAAGCTTTTGAGAAAGGTGAGGGGAAGCAAGAGAAGCTTGCTTTGAAGACGGAGGAGGAATTTGATTTGTAAGGGAGGGGTGAGAGGGAAGCTGTGAGGGAGAGGGTAGACAATGAGAGCAGGCATGGCCATAGGGGAGTGGAGAGAAGGGAGGGGTGGGGAGAGGGAAAGGATGAGACAGGGTTGGAGGTATTGTGGAGATGGGAGCGGGTGGGGGAGGAAAATTTGAGGGATTGGAAAAAGAGGGTGATGTGATGAGAAGAAAGAGAGCGCGTTTGAGATATTGAAGAATGTGCTGAATGAGTGCATGATGCATTTGTTCGGTTGGAAAGGAGAAAAGACTGTGTGTGTGCGTGCGTGCGTGCGTGCGTTCGATATCACAGTCTTGTTTTCCTGAGACAACTATTATCATTGTTCAAAGAAAGATGTAGGGATGGTTTCACATGATCATCCCTGCCTTGTTTACATACTTGTTTTGTTGCATCCCAACATCCTTTTGCACTTCTTAAAACATTTTTATGACACACACACACACACACACACACACACACACACACACACACACACACACACACACACACACACACACACACACACACACACACACACACACACACACACACACACACACACACACACACACACACACACACACACACACACTTCTTCCCCCTCCTCCCTCACATGATTAATATCATCAATTTTAAACGTACCCTGTACATTGACAAGCCCCAGATGTGACCTTTTGTCATTGACATGGGAAGGTCGGGTAGAACATGCCGTCTGCAGCCTGCCCACAGGCCTGGCACTCCAGTCCATGTCCTCGAGAATTTGCTGTCAGGGGAGCTGCAAGCCATCAGCTATTTGGGCAAGTTCAGAAAGTTGTCCAACTTTTTCATTGTGCAGAGAGGCCCCCTTTCCTCATCGGTACCTTTCCAAGTATTTCCGGCGACTTTTAGAAGCTTTGCGAGCCATTTTAGGTAACAATTCTTATCTCACACACTGATATACTTCATGTTGCCCTGAACATGGCCTTTTTCTGGGGTTTCTGCGCATTTACTCCGAGCATTCTGGGGTTTCTGCGCATTTATACCGAGCATTCTGAGCTGAGTTATGTCATTTCGAAAATCTCATGTTATCAGTTTCCCACCTCCAGCATTTGGGTAATATTGCACTTCCTCTGATGAAAAATATTATAGTGGAGTAGGCAGAGTTTAATAATTCTCACCACTCGTGGAGGGAAGAACAACTGATGAAAGCTAATGTCAATGGACATGTAGAACAATGGATGAAGTCAAAAGAACATCGATTGAGGTATTCTTCCCGCCTTTGGGAAGTAAGGAAAAGCCGAGATTTTGGGCATTAATCTTTCATCGAAGCAAGATATAAGGGATATTGGATGAGGGTTAATTTAGGCGGGGGGGGGGGGGGATGGGTAAAACAATCAAAGGGAGATGGGTAAAAGTGGTGTCAGATTTTCTCTCTCTCCTTTATATCAATTTTGTTTTGATTATTTTCATTTATTTCTTGATATTTTATTTACTATTTTGTTGAGATAGATTGTACTAGAAACAGGTGCAATCCATGGTGTTTCTTTTTGGCATAAATTCTAAAGACTAATCTAAACACAGCATAGATAAAGAACACCAATACATTTGAAAAGAAGGTACTCTCATGAAAAAGACTTTTGCTCAAAACTCAACATTCATTTGAATTATTGTCTCATAAAAACCTAATTGAATGAAAAGCAGACATTGCATACAATGAAACAAATGGCAGAATGATGAAAACAAATCAATGTCCCTGACAGACTGAAAAAGGTTTCACATGGAAGTGGCCTTCAGATTTACAGTTTTGCCATCAGCTGAACACTTGCCTTATTCATCTCGACGATGTGAATCAATAATAACAAAGCTTTCTTCTCCAACACATTTGATGCCTAGTGTATACCCTGAATAATTTCCCCATGGTCAAATAGCATGTTCTTGAGTCTTGAAAACACAGACTGAATGCCAAATTCAAACAATGATGGGGACTTTGGATTATCTAATATTTGGGATACCATTCCACTTCTAGGTTCATGAATGGTGAGGAGAAAAAAAGCATCTCCAATGACAAATGATTCCAGTAATCCATTAATCATAAAGTATCTACCAAGGGTAAAAACCAAATGGCACAAATCAGTTAAATGTTGAATGCTACGGTCAACATCAGCTGTGATCTGAGTCTGAGGAATACCAAGTGATTCCACATCTTCGATTATATACAACTCAATACATGTGAAAAAAACGATCGCTTTTGATGGTAGGGGAGGGGTTTAGGAGGGAGGAACCTGGGTTTCCCCCCACCCCGGATCCACCCATGATAAACACCTGCTTCCTAAAGGAGCGTAATATCCCCTCCTTCTGTCAGAAGTCAGTGAAGCACTTGCACTCTGCCATCCATCCATCCATTGGGACCATACTCTGTGCTGAGTGTTGGTGCTGCCTAAGCACTATCCTTGGCTATTGGACACAATCCTGGAGGGGTCACCATTCCGACACAGTATACAAGCATGGTGGTACTCATTTTTCCGACCTCAGAAGGATGACAGGCAGTCAACTCCACCTGGTATTAATTCAACAGCTGAGTGGGGTTTGAACTCAGGATCAGAGGATCCCAAACTCACCACCTTAACCATTAAGAGTGAATTTTTATAAGATAGGCCCACCCATGAACATTGATGTCTTCAGATATTTTTCAAATTTTTATCCTAGGTTGTGTATGGTCTAAAACTCAGAAAGCCAAATTTTTGATGTGATTGACCCATTTCCCACCGTTTTGGCCACACCCAAAGTTTGGAGATTATGACACCTTGAATTTTTTTTCCATTTTAAAAGTGAATTATTTAGAATAACCAGCAGTTGCCCAAGGAAATTCCTTTACAAACTTATTATATGGTTTGGGTACTAAAATATTTTGTACAAAAATCTATGGGATCTGGAAGGTTACGGAGAGTGGCGCCACCTATAATCCCTTTCGGCAAACATTCACTTCAGACTTTCTCTGGCTATATTTTTAATAACCATCAAGGTCCCATGGATTTTATGAATGCATAAGATAGTACAAGTACTGTACTATCCCCTGAAAGTAAAACATTCATGGGACCTTGGTGGTTCTGGCAGTACAGGGGGTCTCAAGACCACTTCGGGCTATACGAAGCCCTTTTTCGAGCCACACCCACTCCCATAACCATCCTGATATTTTGAAACTAATATTATCAAATGAAAGTTCCATATCTACACTAACAAAATCAATAGTAAAATCCATGGGACCTTTAAAAAAAAACAAAGAATAAAACAGGTTCAAAGTTGCCTTGTTTGACAGATAATGTACATATCGATGTACACGACATGTACATGGTCTGCCTCTATCACCAATTTCCATCACTTGCTGCAGAAGTCCACTATATTCCATTTTTGTACAATCAACCCCAAGTACAATGATCAAATTTCAACTCATTCCATCCAGTGGTTTAGGAGTGCATTCAAGTCAAAACACACACACACACACACACACACACACACACACACACACACACACACACACACACACACACACACACACACACACACACACACACACACACACACACAGCTTCCTCATTGTCTCGGGTCTTTCACCTGCATTCGATTTTTGTCATCTATTTATTTTCATTCAAGGACGCTTTCCAACGGTTCTGTGATTTTTCCTGGTGCGTCGGCTTCAATATCTGTCGGCATGTAAAATTACCACACTTCCCCATTGTCTCGGGTTGCTCACCTGCATAT
This sequence comes from Eptatretus burgeri, assembly GCF_056783735.1. Lineage (NCBI taxonomy): Eukaryota > Metazoa > Chordata > Myxini > Myxiniformes > Myxinidae > Eptatretus > Eptatretus burgeri. Next base: position 89,858,868 of record NC_140963.1, read on the forward strand.
TTTTCATTTATTTATATTTTCATTCACGGGTGCTTTCCAAGGTTCTGTGATTTTTCCCGGTGTATCGGCTTCGATGTCCATTGGCACATGAAATTTCAGCTCTCTGCGTTACCCGGAAGGTACCGAACTTTAATATCAGTCAGTCAGTCAGTCAGTGAGTGGATAGAATGAGCTATGCACATTTGATATAGTACTCGTATGAAAGCCTATCAAACATGATGGGTTGGAGTCATTTTATTTAGAATATTCAAGGAGGCTGGAATGGTTTTTCGTAGCATGAAAATGTGTTTTTTTTTTTTTTTTTTAAACGCTACGGGCCGAATTTATGAAAGGAGTTTAACAAGCGTCTTGCAAACACACACAAAACCCTTAAACGCTGACAAAAAACATCATTGTAAGCACACAGCTAATCGCACACATAAATAGCAATTTACGAAGGGAGATTGACATCTGTTTATTTGTTACGCGTTTCAACAACCGATTAGCCCGTGAAATACTGCATCTCCAACATCCAATTGAAATGATGCACTTGCATATAATTGCAGCGTCACAGACAATTGTTGGAGGGGATTCAGCGCATTGCTCCTCATCGTAAGTTGATCCAGGTCATCTTGTTCTTGATTCAGCAGCCAACGAAATGATTCCTTTGAGAGTCCAACTCCGGACAAATTTGATATCGTCAAACTTCTCCAGAGGATTGCATCTATCCTCGAAGATCATCAATGCAAGTCGGCAAACTGCCCTATTCCTACCCTCTTCTGCCTGCTCTGGAGTTAACTCGAGCACTCCTAACACTCCACATTCACCATCCCATGTAAACTACCACTTATAAGCCACGCAATTCTTATACGTCCCTTTACTTTTGTCATTCTCTGCAGACTACTGTAATTTGAACTATAATCACTTCAGTTACCGACAATCCTTACTGTCGTCCATAAACCACAATAGTGTAACCTAGAGTGATTTTAAGGTTAAGTTGCCTGGAAATATACGAGAGTACAAATGAAGTTCTAAGCGTGGTGTTTGCTTAGCGGTTAGGGTGGCTGGCTTGGGATCTTAGGGTCTCGAGTTTGATCCTCTGTCGACCATTGAATCAACACCAGGTGGGGTTGACTCAGCTTGTCATTCTTCCAAGGTCGGTGAAATGTGTACCAGTGTACTGGTACAGGGGCACAACATCAACGGTATAGTTGTGCCCCAACAAAATGACACCTATTCGGCAGCCAAGCTGCCATACACAAGAACAACTGCAGTTCTAATGATAATATTTTTTGCCTAATGTTTGCTTCAAGGCCTTAAACGCTCTTAAACATGCCCTTGCCGACATGAAAAAGTTTTTGTTATTTAAAAGCTTGCGATTAGGTTTTGATCCCACATTAGATAATTACTCTTCAACGATTGGCGACGAACTTTGAACAGGTGATCATCGCACGATTAGTGATTCTACACATGTCTAACTCTTAAACAGCTTTCCTAAATTTGGCCCAACATGTACAAACGTGACCAGATTTTCTTTATCGTCTGGGATGTTTCGTTTCAAAGGTACAGCCTCGGGAGCATACCAGAGTGTGAAACCTCGGCCTCGTGTCAGGTGTGCTTATATCTTCTTTATTGATTAGACATGCATATATATTTGCATCACTTTTTTAAGTTGCTTTCATTATTTTTAAATCTCATCCCTCACTTCTTGTTCCCCCCCCCCTTATTTTCACCTTTCTCAGTCCCTAAAACTTAACCCCTGAACTCTGACCCTCTCTGTTACAACCAGTCATTCTCACCCCTACTCTGACTCACCCCCAGCTTATATCAACATTTGCCCGTATCCATTCTCTCCGTCTCTTTTTTGCTCCTTTGACAGGTTAACGCCCAACACGTCAGCTTCTCCTCACTTCACACGCCGGTTAGCATACCTCAATCAACATCCTGTTTTCATCCATCATTCTCACCACTTGCTCCAGGCTGAGGCTCATAATATTCAAGTAATTTACTATGTTCCATAAAACTAGCCTCTTCAGGTCCATGAGATTGACCTGAAAATTTTTTTTAAGATAGTGTCACAAAATATAAACTCTGACTTCAACAATCAAGATAAAAGGCCAAGCAACTAGCAGAGAGCAGAGTTTGAGGAAATAGGGGCGAGATGAAATACTTGACTTTGGAAGCAAAGAGTTAAAGTGAATTTGATGAACTTTAACCATTTACTTGCAAAGTCTTTTGTCGACTTATCCTGTTACTTCTACCGCTGGTCTCTCCCAATGTGAACTCACCTACTAATTTGCAGCTTCTGGTCTGTCTACATCGAAGGCTGACAGAAATATTTTCCAAAGACGAGCCCCGATCAAATGGGAAAATTCCAGCCACATAAAATCCTGCAGTGATATTTTTTCAGCCACAAACGCTCGTGAAAACACTTTACCTGGCAGCTCCGAAAACTGTTTTTCAGGATTCCTCATTTGATATCCGTTACACCCAACATTGCCGCGCTTCTCCAGTGAGTAATACATTATACGATTAATCAGCTGAAGTTGGTGACTGCAGGATGATAGAAATGTTACAATGATGATGCCATTTCCTTTAGCTTTGTCCAAGGTATTTATTTGATATACGACTATCATGATTATCCAGTTGTAGTAATAGTAGCAGCAGCAGCACAGGATTTTCCAGTGAGCAGTGGTTGCATTTGATAAAGTGATCCATTTGTACATCTTAATAATGGTCATTCAGCTACTGCTGTGTTTGACACCAACAGTGCCAGGTAGAACATTTTAATCATGTAGTCCTTGCAATATACATATGGATTCGTAACATGAAGTGGTATTGCATTTCATCATGCATCAAATGCACCACATACATTGTTACTGGAGCCCCACGTTCTGGCGACATTAACTGCCCAACATGCATTGCTCTTTTGTCTGCAATCACCTTTTGCAGCTTATGCACTGGGGTGAGCGCAGTTTCAGCAAAGCTGCATCTTGATCTTTGTTGGAATGTATACCGCAACATAACTCTTTCAATGTTATCAAAAAAGTCACCGACATTTTTCTGGTTGAAGCTGGCGGCCCTGCTAAGACTTGTAGCTTCAGGTTTCCTGATGAAAAGGATGGGATGACGTGACATGAAGCCACAAAACCAGTCGTCCCCTGGAGCAAAAAAGAACATTAAAAAAATTATAATCACAAACAACCTGTAGTAAGCGGATTTTAAACCTTTAGAAGAAAGCTTACCTGCTCTTTTGTTTTTCTCCCATCCATCTGGTATGATTATCTTGTTCTTTTTGGCATACTGGAATGCGAGTATCCTTGTCCCAATGGTAGTGAGTCCATGATGTTTTGATGCTGTTAGCAAATAGTCCTCCAGCTCATTTTCCTCGTCATCGTTAAGGATGCGACAACTGTCATAGTGGGGCTTGAGTCGGATGTTGTCTATGCCGTGCTTCTTCGACTGTGCCACGTAACGCTGTAAAGTCGACTTCGAGATTTTCAAGGTCTTTGCCGTCTCCCGGATTGTACGACCAGCTTGGACCATATTTACTGCTCGTCTCATTGTTTCTTCCGTCGTTCGACCATGGATATCGCTTTTCCGTTTCTTTTTACGAACCATTATCTTGATGACTGAAAGGAGGGGGGGGGGTGGGATGTCAGCCCTTGTAAAGACATTAAATTGCCCCACCCTCAAGCCCGATAGACTAAAGACATACAATCTAACCTTTACTCTTGCTGTACAAATCATACGATAAGCCCAATCCTAATTTCAAGATATAATTGAAATAAGATTGTATACAATGGGCTGGCAGGATGGCCTTGACTAGAGGTATGCACAATCACATCTAAATCGTCTCGTCTGGGTTTGAATCCCGACCGAGCTATATAAGTGCCATCCCGGTGTTTTGGAAGGAGGGTGATTAATCAACGCGCATGCCCTGCCTCGGATAGATGTTAAACTGGCCGTCACATCTGCCGGCATTCGTTCGTGGACGTTAAAAGACCCAACGGTGTCCTTTGTGAAGAGTGAAACTGAAATGAATGAAATTTTCATTCGGGGTGCATTGGGACAGCGGACGTGACGCATCTACAACTCGGCTGTGGAGTAAACATCAGCAAATTTATCCTCACTTAAATAAGTAGAGACTTACAACATAAGGCTAAAATATACAAAAAAACATTTCACCTTCAACCTTGAAGTTACTTACTCATAACCGCTTATAAAAAATAAAATTTCACTCAAATTTCCACAACAATGGTGCACTCACTTTGGATTCAAGATGGACGTCTCAGGGAATCGCTCGCTTTGGATTCAAGATGGACGTCTCATGTTGATGTCGTCACAAGGAATTCCCTGTGCCATGAATAGCTGCTAGAAAGGGGGGTGTCCCAATGCACCCCAGTCTCCCCTACATATGTTAAGAAAAATATAACTACACAGATAAAGGTTTTGGTACATCAGGAAATAAAAAAACACCACCACCAAGGTAAAGATGTCCAACTCAAGGTGCAAGATCCTGAAACATTATTTAGGCCCCCATCCATGATCCCCGCCACGTCCCCCAACCCATTCCCTCCAAAACCCGAAATGAGTCTGAAAAGATGCTTCTTGGCTCAAACAACCGCAACAAAAAAATGTTGAAAGACCTTTTGGGAAGGAAAATACAAACATCCTTCGACCTTGAACGTATGGAACGTTGAAGACATAAACAGATTATGTATGTATGGAGTTCCAAGTATGGAATTACCATCGTTTACCTTAATGGTCTTCCGTACTGAACACCAGATAAATAAAAAAATAAAAACAACAACACGGGTAGAGAGGACAGATACCTCTCAAAGGAAAAATGGACGACAAAAGAATGGCATAATCAATTCGATGCTTTTGCTTTCACCGTCGCAAGTTACAACAAAGACTGCTCAAGGTCCAAGGAAATTGGGGAAGGTGTCGTGCAGCCATGCAGGTACAGGGGAAAGTGGGGAGGGGGGGGGTGTGTGGGGCACAATCGATGCCACACTTCCACAAACGAGTGAAATCAAAGCTTGTGACTCCCCTTTGTTGCAAGTCAAGCGTGTTCTCTCCTGTATCAAGAAATAATGAATGGAAGTTTTTTTAATAGAGGACGCCGATCCTCCAAGTACGGCACGGTGCGAGTCCACTCCCTCTCGGATACACGGTCCTTTGACCTTTCAGAACACGTGCTTAAGGCCTGGACGTGTTGAACGCAAGGATCACAAGCACCCGCCGGTTTTACAAATGATGATGAGGGATGAAAAAAAAAAAAACGAGCGATCGGTTATTTCATGAGACTCGACTCCGATCGAGGCCGCCATTAGCCGACTGACTCGAGCCGACACGATGCTGATCTTACCGTGACGACGCCACAGCCAGTGTCGTCAGTGGAATCGATCACGGAATTTGCTTCCAAAGCTGGTCCAGGGGCCGCCACCACCACCACGCACCAGCAAGAAGCCCACTTCCACTCAGCCAACAGGAAAGGGGGAGGGGGGTCAGAGGTTATAGGTCATATATTTTGATCGTCATCAGCTCTTCTGATCAGCTATTAAATAATTATCGAGCCTTATTTATACTTCTTCTTCAGTTTATTTGATTTAACTTTGCTTCGATTGAGAATACGATCAGCGTGGACCTGCCAAAAAATAAATAATTCAAAAATCTGCCAAGACGCCGTTTGGCCCGTCACGTTTGCCGTATCCACAATCCCACACGTGGATGGAAAGGGGATTATTTTACCGCCTTGCGATTGCACACTGCTTAATGTTTCTGACGTCCGAGCAACGCTCTGCCTACTCACCGCAATAAAGTTGGATCGAGTCCCTCAAACTCGTAAATCGTCCAATCCAGACGGGACTACAAGGTATAAATATACCATTAGTGACCAATCCTGAATAAATATTTACCTCATTGGGATATGACTTTCTTTTGTTCGCTGTTGGCAACATGCCGGTGACGGGAATGATGCGATGTAATCCCGTGACGCATCAACATTATTTTTTTTCCCCGCGAAATTGTCTTCTGTTCAATATCGAGAGGAAATAACATTTACAAATGTTAAGTAAAGAGTGATAATGAGAGTAAAAACGGGGTTATTCTCATCGAGTGTGTCGAATCCGTACGATAATTCACGCACTTGGTGTTCGTGGGTTTGTCGAGCTACTCCCAACGGTTCTGGGCCAATTATGAGGGCCAGTCAATTCTTAACGTTGAAATATTTTCACAAATTGTTTATTACACGTGTACGTGTGTAATAACTGTTATTTTGTCAACATAACCTCTATTACGTTCAATGCATTTTCCCAGCGCTTTACTGAGGCCTGGATTCCTCGAGGAAAAAATAAATAAATAAATCTTTCGTTTTATGGGGCTTGTGTAGGCAGGCATTCGTGCACCGCCTCTGGGACCTGTTCGTCGGATCGGAAAGTGGTTCCACCGAGCGCCTCTTCAAGTGGCCCAAAGATGTGGAAAACCGAAGGGGAGAGATCTGGCAAGTAGGGTGGATGAGGAAGACACTCAGAAATCAGGGCCGGATTTCGACATGTGGTGGCCCCTGGGCAGCCTTCAGGAGTGGAGGCCCACCCTACCTTAGAATACTAAAAAGGTGACAAGACGTATTTACAGTCATCCATGAAGTATATTTTTCAAGAACAAAGAATCTGAACTTCTATATAAAATAGAGAATGAGATAAGATGAATATCTTATATCTGTTCCACTAACTACCAACTACCATTCAGGCACTCACAAATACATAATTTTCCTTTCAATTTTTTTTTCCATGAAATATGTGGAGGCCCCCTGGGCAACTGCCCAGCTTGCCCATGCCTAAATCCGGCCTTGCTCAGAATGTATGTCCTCGATTGTTGCAGCTGTAGCGCGGGCAGTATGTTGCACTGGTGACCATGGTCCCTCTGGGTGTGTAATGCTCTACAAGTGGGCCTCCGCTGTCCCAGAAGAGCATTGGCATCACTTTTCCGGCGGATGGCTGTGTGCCAAATTTTTTGGCCTTCGATGAAGTTGAAATGGCGCCTTTCTGCTTGGACGTCGTGGACCCGGTTACTACGCGCTTTAACAAAGCGTCGCCTTCTTCTGTCTCGGCACCCACCTTGCAGACACTTTGCGGAACCCGTGCACATTGTGAGTGATATGGTGTGCTGAACCATGGCTAATGTTCAATTCGGAGACCACTTCATCCAGATCCAGCGTAATGTGACGGTTTTCCCTGAGCACATGCCCAACTCCTGCAACCATTTCTGGTGTGTCGGCTGTGTGAGGCCTACCACACTGGACACTCCACTTTTAAACTTCCTGTCCCAGTCGTACACCTGCTGCAGGGATAAACATGCGGCACCAAATTGTATTTTCATTCTACGATGGATTCCACTGGGATTCACACCGTCACTTCCCAAGAAATGGATGACTGAACATTGCTACTCCCTGGTGCATGCTTCTAAGGGAGCGGCCATCTTGAAACTGCTCTACTGACGTCATTCGCTCAAAGTTGCCAGATCTAAAACATGCAAAACATGACTCTTACCCATAGATATAACATATGTCGTTGCTGTCCAGTAAAATCAGTCAACACGCAAGTCCTTTGGCTCAACCGTTTAATAGCGGCTCTCACCTACTCCATTCACGTGACAGCCCGCTGACGTCACTCTCGGTTCTGCCTCGTCAGTTCCGGTTCATCATGCATTCATTAATATTCATGTAACTCCCAATACCACGTTATAATAACAACTGGTGATGACCCCCCCAACCCCCCCCCCCCCGCCCTCAAAAAAAAATAAGCTTGTCACATGACAAAGTCCTTGGTCCATTCAGAGGCTAGACGATATCTCGTCCCACGACGAACACCTGGAGTAAAAACTTGTGGAGGCATTTGTTGGACAGGGCTTTGTGCCCTATATAATGATTTTCAGGGCTTCCCTTCGAGATTTGCAGGATGTAAACAGTCCTTAAACACTCTGTTGAATCGTTCTATCTCCCCGTTGGCTTGTGGGTAACTACAGCAGTGTTTGATGTTTCTTTCCTGCAGGAATGTTTCAAATTCAGTTGAAACATACTGAGATCCATTGTCAGAGATAAATTCCCGTGGATTTCCTTCATGACTGAATACTGCAGTCAGGAACTTGATAATTGTAGCAGATGCTAATTGGGACGTAAAGGCTACTTCTGGCCATTTACTGAAGTAATCAATTAAGGTAATGGCATTGCGACAGTCCATTTGACCGTTATCAAATGGTCTCACTATATTGATGGCAAGCTTTTCCCAAGCAGCATTAGGAAGCGGAACTGGTTGCAAAGGTGGAACCTTTTCGAAAGAGTCACTTCTCTCAATGATACCCGCTTCTTCAAGCATTTTCACTTCTTACAAGACAGCATCATGGACAGCAAAAGGTAAACGGCAAAGCTTCTGCTGGATTGGCACCACATCGGGCCTGATCGTCACTCTGTGTAAAAATCCTTTTGCACAGCCTGGAGTTCCAGTGACGTTCGGATTCAATGTCTGCCAAGCCGATGTTTGATGCACAGAAGTACTCAGCACTGATGCAGGAGTAACACATCCATTAACAATATTCAGTCTGAGAGCAGTGAAGAGGTCCATGCCGAGTCTAGGTGTTCCAGAAGGCACAATGAATAAATCAGCAGGCACAGAAACATGGTTGTGTCACACCTGTAATTGAAGACAACCAACTGCAGAGATCGTTTTTTTAGATCCAAGTGGAGGATCTAAGACTTACTCACGTTGTTGTTCTTCATCTTCTTCTTGTGGACTTTTTTGTTTCACAGCCTACAGTTTTCATCGAAACCTCCTGAAACTTGGCATATATATGTAAAAATACCCTGCGCAGACAGTAACCATCTCCGATTTTGAAAATTCCTTCAAGAAAAAAAAAAGTTATGATGTCAAAATATCTCCGTGAATGGAAATCGCCTAAAAAATTATCTCCGAAACTAGACAAGCTTTTTGAATTATGTTTGCGGGAATCGAACAGGGCATTAGCAGAGATTAATTACCGCACATATGATATATCACGATGACGTCATATCAATTTTTATGACGTCATTCCTATTTTTTGACATTTTTTGTTTCACAACCCAGAGTTTTCATCGGATATTCGTGAAACTTGCCATGTATATGCAGAAACCCACGTGCAGGCAGTAACCATGTCCGATTTTGGAAATTCTTCCTAGAAAAAAAAGTTGACGTCATAATATCGCCGCTAATGGAAATCGCCTATACCATTATCTCCGAAACTAGGCAAGCTGTTTGAATTTTGTTTGCGGGAATCAAGCCGGGCATTAGCACAGATATTATAATTTATCGCAAGCCTGATACATCACAATGACGTCATATTCGTTTTTATGACGTCATCATTAAGAGGATGAGGACCTTAGCTCATTTGAGCTTGTTTAGGTAAGTCACTAAGTGTAATTTTGGTTCTGTAAGAAGTGTCTTCTTGAAATACTCCAGGTAGGTGGACTCTGGAAGTATGGAAACGACTGAACCTGTGTCCACCAGCAATTTAGTTGAGCATGCCTGTCCATCAGGTGTGCAAAGACAAACATCACAAAATAGGTTCCCTCAAATTTGTTCAGAGGCTTGTGTGTTTATGCTCAAAACCAAAATAAACTTCCTCCGGAACCGCTCATACCGACACAGATTCCTGATTTACCATTCAACCAAGTTGCCATGGACCTATTAGAGTTTGAATCAAAACAATACATTTTGGTTGTCGATTATTCTTCGAAATTTATAGAGGTACAGTGGGGAGAACAAGTATTTGATACACTGCCAATTTTGCAGGTTTTCCCACTTACAAAGCACGTAGAGGTCTGTAATTTTTATCATAGGTACACTTCAACTGTGAAAGACGGAATCTAAAACAAAAATCCTGAAAATCACATTGTATGATTTTTAAATAATTAATTTGCATTTTATTGCATGAAATAAGTATTTGATCACCTACCAACCAGTAAGAATTCTGGCTCTCACAGACCTGTAAGTTTTGTCTTTAAGAAGCCCTCCCATTCTCCACTCATTACCTGTATTAACTGCACCTGTTGGAACTCGTTATCTGCATAAAAGACAGCTGTCCACACTCAATCAATCAGACTCCAACCTCTCCACAATGGGCAAGACCAGAGAGCTGTCCAAGGACATCAGGGACAAAATTGTAGACTTGCACAAGGCTGGGATGTGCTACAGGCCAATAGGCAAGCAGCTTGGTGAGAAGGCAACAACTGTTGGCGCAATTATTAGAAAATGGAAGAAGTTCAAGATAACAGTCAGTCTCCCTTGGTCTGGGGCTCCATGCAAGATCTCACCTCGTGGAGCCTCAATTATCATGAGAAAGGTGAGGGATCAGCCCAGACCTACACGGCAGGACCTGTTCAATGACCTGAGGAGAGCTGGGACCACAGTATCAAAGAAAACCATAAGTAACACACTATGCCGTCATGGATTAAAATCCTGCAGCGCACGCAAGGTCCCTCTGCTCAAGCCAGCGCATATCCAGGCCCGTCTGAAGTTTGCCAATGACCATCTGGATGATCCAGAGGAGGAATGGGAGAAGGTCCTGTGGTCTGATGAGACCAAAATAGAGCTTTCTGGTTTAAACTCCACTCGCCGTGTTTGGAGGAAGAAGAAGGATGAGTACAACCCCAAGAACACCATCCCAACCGTGAAGCATGGAGGTAGAAACATCATTCTTTGGGGATGCTTTTCTGCAAAGGGGACAGGACGACTGCACCATATTGAGGGGAGGATGGATGGGGCCATGTATCACGAGATCTTGGCCAACAACCTCCTTCGCTCAACAAGAGCATTGAAGATGGGGTGTGGCTGGGTCTTCCAGCATGACAATGACCCGAAACACACAGCCAGGGCAACTAAGGAGTGGCTCCGTAAGAAGCATATCAAGGTCCTGGAGTGGCCTAGCCAGTCTCCAGACCTGAACCCAATAAAAAATCTCTGGAGGGAGCTGAAAGTCTGTGTTGCCCAGCGACAGCCCCGAAAGCTGAAGGATCTGGAGAAGATCTGTATGGAGGACTGGGCCAAAATCCCTGCTGCAGTCTGTGTAAACCTGGTTAAGAACTACAGGAAACGTCTGATCTCTGTAATTGCAAACAAAGATTTCTGTACCAAATATTAAGTTCTGTTTTTCTGATGTATCAAATACTTATTTCATGCAATAAAATGCAAATTAATTATTTAAAAATCATACAATGTGATTTTCAGGATTTTTGTTTTAGATTCCGTCTTTCACAGTTGAAGTGTACCTATGATAAAAAATACAGACCTCTACGTGCTTTGTAAGTGGGAAAACCTGCAAAATCGGCAGTGTATCAAATACTTGTTCTCCCCACTGTATGTGAGCTCAAGGATATGAGAAACCACACAAAGATTGATGCTGTAAAATCCATCTTTAGTACACATGGTATACCTGAGGGTCTTATGAGCGACAATGCATCCTCATTAGTGTCCAATGAGTTCAAATCGTTCTGTTTTGATTACGGCATGAACCAAACTACTTCCAGCACTCAATTTACTCGTGCTGACGGTGAAGCTGAAAGAGCAGTACAAGTTCTAAAAAAATTGTGGAAGAAAGCGGAGGACAAACATCTGGCTTTGTTAGACCACCACACCACTCTCCGAGAAGGTCGACACTTATCCCCTGCACAGCTGTTGATGGGGAGAAGACAACGTACCAAGCTTCCCTCAAAGCGCAGCTTCCTTGTGCCAAAACTCTTCAGCTTTCATGAGGTTATATAGCATTTTGGCATGGAAAAGACCAAGCAAAAGTTTGATCATGATCGAGTAGCATGAGAGCGGCCACCTTTTCAGGGTCGGCAAGTCTGTATGGAACCACTTCCTGGCACTAGAAAATGGGTTCCTGGTCAAATCGTACAAAAACACGAGTCCCCTCGGTCCTACGTACTCCAAGCAGGAAACCGTTTGTTCCGCAGGAGTCGCCAACATCTCCGATCTTCAAACAAGCTGGCCAACCCCACTGGCTATGTGTACGAGCCAGAGATGAGAAACTCAGACGATGATGAAAACAATGATACTTCCCCCCCCCTTTCTCGGACCAGCAATGGTGATAACTGCAATGTTTGTCTTTTGCCCCCTTCCCCTTCAAATGCACCTCTTTCACCTCCCACTGTTGTGCTGGATGAACAGCTCCACGAGCCTGTTCCTTCCACTACTCGCTCTGGCCATGTTGTGAAACGGCTGGACAAACTGAATCTTTGATTTTGTGTGTGGGTGGGTTGCGATGTGTGGGTTTATTATTATTACTATTACTCGTACGTGCCCGTAAAAAAATAAAAATAATAAATATTCCAACCGCGAGCAAGAAACAACAACCACACAGGCAGTTTCTTCGCTCTCGCGTGCCCGTACGTGCGTGGCCTGGAAGTTCGCATATCACAGTTACGATTATTCGCAATTTAGGTTTTAATGGCCAATTATTCAATTAGCGCCAACGTATTTTACCTTTTCGCAATGTCGTCGCAAGGAAAAACAAAAAGAGAAGAGAAGAGAGAGAGAAAAATTTTTTTACTTCCTGGTTCAGAGCATACCAGCACTCTGATGTTCCCGAAATTTATGCACCGTCTAATATGAAAACGATCATAACTTGGGGCATTGTGTTTATCTATAAATGCGCATAAGTAATCGAGAAATTATTAGAATACACGAAGTCATCACTCTCCGGAAGCCCGCACGTTGTAACCCGTAATGGGGAACGCGACTGAGCTTCCCTTCCCCCATCGGCCACGCCCACGTAATAACGCGTCTTGTCATTGGTTTGGTAAATAAATGGCCATAACTTGGGAAGCACTTGTCCGATTCATATCAAACCTTGAAAAGGCACATACTCAGGTCCCCAGCAATATATCTGGGAAGTTTCAATTAGATCGGACCAGTGGTTGTCGAGAAACAGCGGTCACAGACACACACATTTCTGGAATTATATAGATGTGTGTTCAGATAAATTTTTCATTTGTTGATTGTAAGTGAAATCCAATCTTTAAATTGATTTTCATTTATTTATTTTCATTTTGAAGGAGAGGAGATGTAATGTAAAGTAGTTCTTGCGGCTTGATCTGGATCGAGTTAATCTCACGAGACGGGCAATACTGCTTCGATTTTGGAACAAGCCAGTTATCTTACAAAGCCCCTGTCAAGCATTGAATTAACACCAGGCGGGTTGACTCAACCTACCATCCTTCTGAGGTCGGTGAAATGAGTACCAGGGTGCTGGTAACAAGGGGGGGGGAGAGGAGTGAAGGGGGAAGGGGAGGGTGGGGGCTTAGCATCAGCGGTATCGCCACGCCCCCAGAAAATGATGCAGCCAAGTCATCATTGCCTCCAAACAACTAAATTTTTTAAAACATCAACATATATATTTATATGTATACAGTATATATATATTGTTGCGAATTCATGCCCGCCGGCGTGCGAACGGCTACGTGACTCGAATCGCGGCAGGTCACCCACCGGACGGACAATTCTGTCATGACCCTCTCGGACTAACGCCGGGAGCTAGTCACGGGTGGGCCTTTCGGCCTCACCACGATCGTGTCAATCGGCCACCCGCGTGGGATAGGGTTGTTCGCCAAACTCGACCTACCTAAGTACCCACGCGGAGGGTAGACCGGGTGATCGCACCTCGTCGCAGGTGGACTCTGGACACGGGCCGCTTAAGCGATCCGTTCCGTACTATCGGGATAACCGAGCGGTGTTATCGTCGGCCTCGACGGTTCCGATTAATTATCGGGCGTATTAAGCCCACTACCAACCCTTTACGTGAAGCAAGATGGAGATTCAATTAAAGAAAAGACGCAGCGAAACGGGAAAACAGTTCAACATGATGCACATTTATTCCGCGGCACACGGAAAGCACACATATACAATTAAAACAATTAAGCACAAAAAGCAGATGTAACAAAAGAAACAATGACGCAGAGATACTACCGAATAAGACCGACACACGGCAACACTTAACAGTTTTACTTCACCAGACTGGCGCCACACACGCACGTTTACACAGAAACAAAAGAAAAGGGCCACCCTCAAAGACAAGGGGGCAGACGGGGCCTGTGGGCCAATATTTGCGCGGGACCTGAAAGAGCGGTCAGGTCCGCGAGACCGGGTGGGTCCAACCCGCGTCTTTGTGATGAGCTGCAAACATGGCAGCGCGGCGGTGCCCCGACTTCGTGCTCCTTCGTGGGTTTCGTTGGCACCGCTTGGAGTGGGGTGGGAACGGGGCCCCCTTTTCGCACTATCTCAGCGCGGGGGAAAAAGGGGGGGGAATTGTTGATGCTCTGGGGAAAGAGTATAGCTGGCTTGCTTGGGTCCCGTGACGAGCGATTCCACCGCGACCTCGTCGCCGACCGCCGTCTTCCTTGCCTCGGACCCGAGCTCCTCGGTCTCTTCCCCCAATTCTCCTCAGCCGACTGCCGAAAACCACCGGGACGCCCTCGCCTCCCGACTCCACTCCGCGCTCCAAACTGCCTCTGCCCAAAACTCTCTCCGCTCTTCTGCCACTCTCCGCTCTTCCAAGGCCGACTCCACCTTTTCTGCCACTCTCCGCTCTTCCAAGGCCGACTCTGCCCAAACCGACTCTGCCTTTTCTGCCACTCTCCGCTCTTCCAAGGCCGACTCTGCCCAAACCAACTCTGCCGAGATTCACCTTGCGCTCGGGGCTTTATAGGCCGACAGGAGAACCCATATGCAAATTTCTGGATCAGAATGAGCTCGGGGGCGGAGCCACGCTCGCCCATTGGACGGAGAAAAAGGGGCGTGAATCTCCCCTGATCCTAGAACTTGCATATCTCGATTCCACACAGACGCGCCTGGAGGCGGGGCCAAACCGCCCCGCGCTTGCTGATTGGACAGATCAGAAGTGGGCGTGCAGCATTCCTGATCCGAATTCTCCTCGGAAAGGCCGCATTTTGCACTCGCGGCTCGGCACGCGTGCCGTACGAGCCCAGGACAGCCTGACGCTCGGTGCTCACAGGTGGTGCGGGAATGGTTGCAGAAGGAGAGAGGTGAAGGTGGTGGAGGGTTTATGGTGGTGGTTTATGGCCATGGTGCCGTTTGGAATGGCGGTGATGCGATGTTTGCGGGAGCGAGTTGTGAAAGTAAAGATCGTGGCTGTTGGCGTTGTTGTTGTGAAGCGGCGTTGTGGTTGGTGGTTGTTGTGTGATGGTTGGAGCGTGGTTGGTTCAAAATAAAGATAGAACAGAAAAACGGCTATCTCAAAGCATCGCAGCCCGAATGAATCACATTTATTCCCTCTAAACAACGGGTTTGGGGCTAACTACACATGTACTTACAGAAATATCTCACCTACGGGACCTGAATGGTGGTTTGCGAATTTCCACAACCGCAACACTATATATATATATATATATATATATATATATATATATATATATATATATATATATATATATATATATATATATATATATATAAATATAATGAGTCGCCTCAGCCCGATCGCCCGGAATGTCAGATCGCCGGACAGGAAAAGTCCGGGTCGACGGGTCCTTGTTATTTTGGACCGAAATACGCCAATGGGTAGACCACGTGGGTTGGGTTAATTGCCAACTTCAATTTACCTAATTCCCCACATGATCCAGCTCCCGGGAAATTTCACCCTCGACGAAACTTGTACGGAAACAAGCCGCTTAAGCGAGCCCGTTCCGTGTGCGATGCCGAGCGGTTGTATTGCCGAGTTCCGTCGGCCCGATTGTCTTGTTACAGGGGCACAACTGCCATCTCATCCCTCACATGCAACACGTTCAGTCAATACGAGAAATGGACACGACGAGCTGAATACATTTAACAAATGGGGATATTTATTAAACTAGTGCATGCCCGTAGATGCGTGGCCGTACGTGCAAACCCTCCCCCCACCCCCGCAAAAAAACTCAAACCGCGTGCCAGAAACAACAACCACACAAGCCGTTCCTTCGCTCTCACGTGCCCGTACGTGCAAAAAAAAAATATATATATATATACTTTAAAACCGCTTGCCAGAAACAACTACACAGGCCGTTCCTTCACTCTCGCGTGGCCGTACGTGCGTGTCCGTACATACAAAAAAAAAATAATAAAAAAAAAACTTTCAAACCGTGTGCCAGAAACAACAACCACACAGGCAGTTCCTTCGCTCTCACGTGCCCATATGTGCGTGGCCGTACATGCAAAAAAAAAAAAAAAACTTTCAAACCGAGTGCCAGAAACAACAACCACACAGGCCGTTCCTTCGCTCTCATAAACGACGACTGGATTGGGGCATTGTGTTTATCTATAAATGCGGATAAGAAATCGAGAAATTATTAGAATACAGGAAGTCATCACGATCCAAAAAGTAGTGCGTGCCCGTACGGAATGTTCACATCATTCAACGAATTATTGCTTGCATTGAAGTAACAACTGCTGTGACACTTACACACAGAGTTAATTAAAATCAAGTTTACCTCCCTGTCTTTGCTTGCAATGACATTCGCTGCCATTTACCATTGGCACTCCTATCCCACGGTAACTAAGGCACCGATCGATCCCCATCGTAACCAGCACAGCACGTGACATCATCGTCGGCTGGCCGTGCACCGGCCTATGCAGCCACGTGTCCTGTGATTGGTAACTAAATGGCGCATCGGCCACGCCTACGCAGCACGTGTCCTGTCATTGGTTGGTAAATAAATGGCCATAACTTGGGAATCACTTGTCCGATTAATATCAAATCTTGAAAAGGCACATACTCAGGTCCCCAGCAATATAGCTGGCAAGTTGCAATTTGATCGGACCAGTGATTGTCGGGAAACAGCGGTCACAGACACACACACACACACACACACACACACACACACACACACACACACACACACACACACACACACACACACACAGAAACAGACACACAGACACACACACAGAGATTGCTGGAATTAGAGAGAGATGAAATGAGGTCAATGAGATGACAAATGAAGGGGTAAATGCAGACTGCAGAGCAATGAGTAAGGAAACCCGTCGTTGTGAATCGTTTTTAACCACCAAATTGAGATGTATTTCGTTGGCAAGCATGTTGAGTAGAACTGAATTCCTTAACACTTCCAAAGGCCACAGCGTTTTGCAAATTGGAAACAAAAGAAAGTTGTGCACTTTTTTTGATAAATTATTTTTGGAACAATTTTTCTTCAATAAATAAATAATAATAAAAATCGTCTACATGTACATTGTACACACCTTTATCTCGTAAGCACCTCTTCATAAACAACATCGCTGAGGAAACGGCGGTTCTTCTTTGTTTCCTTGTTCAGGGCAAGAATACGGAGGCTTTTAATGGCCAATTATTCAATTAGCGCCAATGTATTTTGCCTTTTCGCAAGGAAAAACACGAAGAGAAGAGAAGAGAAGAGAAGAGAAGAGAAGAGAAGAGAAGAGAAGAGAAGAGACCCGTAATGGCGAACGCGGCTGAGTTTCTCTTCCCCATCGACCACGGCGACGCAGCAACGCTTCCTGTCATTGATTGATAAAAAATGGCCGCAGCAACGGTTCCTGTCATTGGTTGGTAAATAAATGGCCATAACTTG
>NC_140963.1:89881481-89888981 GCF_056783735.1 Eptatretus burgeri
GGCCGAATAAAGACCCACGGGGTCCATTTCTTTTTGGGTGTATGTGGCCTGTCTTGACGTAGAATTGTTAAGTGCTTTTCGCTCATTGTACATTGCATTTTATTCGTGATCAAGTCTGCACTGTCTTATTATTGTAAATAAATATCTGTTAAATGTTCCAGTTCGTTGCCTGTCGTTTCTACCATTGACCCAGCACGGTGCGGGCTTGAGAAGTAGTAAGGCCATTCGTGCCGTAAATTGTTCATTTGGACCTACGGATCTTGGTAATCCCTGCTCGGTTTACACCCGGATCGGGCTCGGTAAATGGCCCGTTCCGCCCGAGGTCCATCGAGGGTGTGGTTTTCCCCTGTAGTTAGACGACGTGGGTACTTAGGTATATTGAAATTCGGCAATTAACCCTTCCCCACACCGTCAAAATATTGGCGACCACAGTCCGCTAAGGGACCCATGACCTTTGGAGTTATCCAAGGGTTACGACCTTGCAATTCCGGGTGTTTGGTGAAGACGACCCCACTGCTCCACCTCGTGTTCACTCCTCGCCACCGACCCCTGGCCCACAACAATATCTGCCCCTATGTTGTGTAACCTGGCAACGTTGCCATAACATTGGCGTGCGAGCCCATGCTTCCCAACTCTCATGCCGAACCCTGCGTCATCAAAATTGCTGCAATTTTTTTTTTCATTACACTTTAAAAAATCTTTTACATTTAGAGAGTTCATAGAACCCACACAGTCTTGACAAACAAGAACATCGGAGGGGTCTGCGAGCAGCAAATTTGATCGGTGCTGCTATTGGTTAACTAGTGTGAACTGCTGCAAAGGCAATGGTAAACTGCTCAGCATAATCAAAATGTTGCATTGATAATCATTTAAAGTTTGCACATTTGTTTTTTTTGTATTTCAGACGTGGTTGTTTTGTTAAAGTCTGACTTGGCAGTATCTGTGTGTTTTTTTTTCTTATTTTCTTGAATGTGGCATTGATGAATATTTTCCCAAAGTGGTTTAATTTAACCATACAAAATCACATCCTCAGATCTGCAAAACATTGCCAGCTGTCAGCCATGTGGACAAATAGCAAAGCTTTACCTGCCCAAGAGCAAAAGCGACAATATATAAACTCGAGTAGCTTGCAACAATCAAGGCTTCCACTTGGTGACGCGTTTAGTTAAAAGAAGGAAACACCATGAGACTCCTTCAAATAGGAGTCACCTTCACTCACGGCTCACCTTCACTCTTTCATTACTCTTTTTTTCCCACCTTGGAATAAACTCCCTCTCTCTGTTCAATCCCATTCTTCCCCCCAGGCCTTCAAAACAGCTGTTCACCACCACCTCTTATCTTCCCCCATCCAAAACCTCAATCTTTTCTACCCCTGTTAATCCACCCCAAACCCACCTCCTTCAAATTCCCTGCTTTCCTTCCTGAAAGTCCCTGTAATGTCCATCTTGTATTCTCCATGTTCCCCACCCCATCCCTCTCAAACCCTTCGACAGATCTCCTAATGTCTCTGTTCCCCACTGTTTTGTCCTTCCATCTCCCACCCCTCTTGTTTCATGCCCCCCTTTCTACGCGTTGTGTGTTTGCTCTCATACGAGCCTTGACAAGGTATACAAAAAAAAGAGCATTTTTCAAACCGACAAAACTACAATTTCTATCTTGGTACAAAACTCTTTTTCTTTATTGGAATGTATCTGAAGTTTTGAAAACATTGGTACAGTGGTTCTGAAAAAAGAACATTTTAATTTATTCCAAAATATAAACTAATACAAGATGGCCACGAAGCCTTTGGAACGATTGGATTAGTTTGAGAATGAGCACGATATGTCGTAAATTTTAATGACCCTGTGTAGCGGTGTCCAAGAAATGGGAATGACGAAATTGAGCACATACCTCCGTCAGACTGGACAGTTTACGTTTTGTATCCCACTTGCTGGCCGGATCTGCATCCGGACCTGAACCAAAATCGAATAAATTTGTCCTTGTCACACACCAAACCTGTCTACCACGTTTTGTCTGAATCCATCAAATTGTTTTGAGATATCCTGTTCATAGACAAACAGATAGACATTCAGGGGTGAATATATAACTTCCACCCACCCTCATTGGTGGAGGTAACAATAAGATTCCAGCTCGCAAGCCAATAAATATAAAACAGAGAGTTCATACGTAGAACACCTTACCGCTGCGCAGTCTTGAAGAAAAGGACATAGAAGGGTCTTTCCAACTCTTGCTTTGCGTTTCCGAGCACAATCTATGCATTGGCTCTGTTCGTGAACTTTGACTAACAGGTGCAATGGCAACCATGTGAAGCCGATAGATAAAACTGAACTTTTTGCCAACTATTCTCAGAGAAACTGACGATTTTGGACGTCTTTGAGAAAAAGATGTACTTAACAAACAGATCATTTGGACGAAGCCAGTTCTGTCATCGCATCGTTAGGTGCCACCATTTTGTGTGAATCTCACTGTTACTCTGACCTCAGAGTGTGTGGAAAATTTGGTTTGTTGAGTCAGCATAAAATTTTGCCTAAGTACTGCTAAGCTAGAGTTTTTTGGAAGGGCAAACACGGTGATTTATGTTGTACAGTGTTCAAATATATTGTCACATTTGAGGCTCCATTAACACAGTATGCCTCGTTGCCGGGACCTTTCGTCCCTGGAAATGGCTGAACGGTCTCTTACTGCATTTTATTATTCTTTACTGTTACCCAAGGTCACCTAAATAAGCTGAAATTGATCGCACACACACAGGAAGCAGATGGCTTGAACATGTTTTCTTACCCTTTAAAGGGTTTATTTGCAAAGAAATGTACAAGGAAGAGAGTAGCAATGTGTGTCTGAGTCAGAGTCCAGCAGTCCCGAGTCCAAGCCCTGTGCTGAACATGTATTGGAAAGTGACAAAAAAAACTAATTTATTTGTGTTTATGTATTATGTAAATGAAGACTATTAAATATCAAAACTGACTAACAGTGTAACTTGTTACTTGCATGAAGATTTTATTCCATATTATGGCTCTCTTGCTGTAGTAATATTCCATATTAAGGCCCGTAATATCTTGGGGGTGCCTGCCTCTGGTCTGGTGTTACAGAGCATGACAGAGAAGGGTGGTGTGAGGGGGTGTCAGATTTTAACAAAAATCGCGTGAATTAATGTTTGAACGGCCCCTTATAAATCATTGGCAATCACATCATTTACACCATTTAAAACAACGGTCTTTTACACCACCTTACAGCGTATAAAATGTTTCATCACTCTTTCGTAGCCTAAGAATGTTTAGTCCACACCAGTGGTTCGCAACCTTTTTCAAGATATGGACCATCTTGGTGTCTAGAGTTTTCCTACGGACCACTTACCCCCTTTTTCACAACAACATTTTAAAACGAATTTTTATGTGCACATAGCAGACTGACGTCTGTAGCGAGGGAGGTTCGTTGTCTCAGCTCTTCCCAAGCTCACCTCCTAGCACGTTCGTCACCATTTCCCATTACATGGATGGACATGCGCCATTTTTTCCACGTTTCCCGTGCGCGTTCAAATTGAAAATAAATCCTCATAAATGCAAATTAAAATTTACATTTTCCTTGGGGAGGATGTCGGAACTAATTCCACAATCCTGATCACCAGATGTCACGTGTGAGGCCCCGTTAGCACAGTATGCCTATCATAAACCGCTATCATAAACCGTATGAACCAAGTCATCAACGGTCACACTATATAGGAATGAGGGGGCACGCAAACATATGTACAGGGAATAATAAATATATCCAGCTAACTATACCGATTCACACGAAGAACAATGGGGCAAGTGAGGTCTTGGATGGCACAAAGTGACTGTATATGCAGGTCACCGACACAGGCAAAGTGCTGCTCAGGACGGGCAGTGTCGCAAAGAACGGTCTGGTCGAAGACAGAAGACGATAGAGTGGAAGTCAGGGAGAGAAAAGATGGTGGCCAAACAGAGGTGAGGTGCGAGATGATTAATTGCTTAAAGTTCAGCTCCAGCCTGCAATTCTCCACGCATGTCTCCAGTCCCCATTGACTCTGTCCCAACCTCCTTCCTCCTTCCTCCTTCCTGCACCCCCGGTCCTTTGGCTTGCCAAAAGTACTTTGGGACCGCCTTTTCCTGATGGGGGCCCCATCATTGGTTTCCTGATCATTGTGGAAAGTCCATACTCTGGGTCGTTCCGCCCAGAGGGTGGCCCAATAAAAATCAGTCTTCCGGTCTTCTTTCAGGCTCCACAGCCTATTTCGCTGCCATGGCTCACACACATTAGCCATACAGAACGTGACGGTCCCACCGAGCCGCTGCAATGTGCTTTGAAACTTTCAATTCCTCATCTGGCCTTTCCTTTAAGAAGATCAGACATATTGCCACCTGACTGTCTCCCATTTCTATAAATTACATATGCTGCCTCTTCAGCATCATATTTTCCAAGACCACTTACACTGACAGGTCTCTGTTGCATGTAAGGTCCCTGTTACAATCTAACCCACTCAAAACACATGGAGCATGTTACACTTACCACAGTCTAGCTATGGATTCTTCCAACCCCCCCCCCTCCCCACCCTCACTCTTCCACGTAACAACATAATTAAATTGAATTGAAATAAAAAGTTTAAAAGGTTGGACAAAAATAAAAAACAAACCATTGACTCGGAAATTTACTGTCACTGATAATGCACCGTCTTTTACACCACCAAATTTAACACGTTAAATTAATTATTCATGCCTGTTGTTTGTGTCCTTGATGAAGTCCCCAAAATATTAAGTTTCCTGTTTGGAATGATTTTCAATTTTGTTTGACTGCCAGGCGGGCAGAAGCAATTGCTGTACCGCGAGTGCGCATGCTCACTGGGGATGAGATGTGGTACAATTTGCCAAATTCTGAGCCAAAGTACTGTTAAACGGCAGGTTCATGTTCCCATTCTTCTTTGACAGTGTTCAAAATGTAAAATTAATTTGATATCAAGTAGTTCCTCAATTGTCAATTGACGTATGTTAGACAGAGTGAACCAATTGAATAATCCCACCATATGCTACGCATGTGGGGTAAATATAATGAAAGCTGAAAACACTTTGTTTGTTTGTTACGCTCCAGATTTAGTCACAATTATAAATTGGCAATACACCTGTTAAAACCTTCATAAATCGCTTGTTTTGAAAAGGAATATGTTAACCAACCATACCTCAGATTTCTGTACTGGTCTGTGGCCCAAGACCAATTTTTCGCTGATCGGTACTACCTAAGCCAGCAAACTCTCGTGTTTTCAAAAGATTTTTTGAAAGCTTTTGAAAAACCTTCTTTCAAGCCCCATTGTACCTTCTTTAAAGATAAATTTTTAATCCTACGAGTAGAGTACCCACCCGACGAGTGATCTTGTTCCAATCATGCAACACGTTTTTGTGCCACATACCTTTTACTTGGGCGGTGTATTAGTAACTGACAGCTCTGTGTAGGCCCAAATTGTTTTTTTAAACCCATGAAGTTATGTGCAAGAAGCAAAAACATACCTATTGCTTATAATTCAAAACACCTCACAGCACTGGAAAACGTGGGGACAGGAATACTTTACTGTAAATGGTGGAGACTTGTAATAGCTTCCCCCACTTGGAGGCGGAGCAACATGATACACATTTACATAGAGAATTTGTGCCCTTCCCCCTCACCCCTCACCCCCCCCCAAGACCACCGGCAAAGATAAAAACACCCCAATACACTAATTGGGGTCATGCTGATCCAAGTCTGGATGTAATCGACCTACAACTGTAGGAGGAGAAGCATGACAACCAAACAAACACACACAAACACCGGTCCGTGAATGATAGCAAAGATAAGGGAAAAAAGGGAGAGGTGATTGTGAATTTCCATCTTTATTTACTGTTAAAATTGATCTTTACAAACAGGAACAGGAATAACGCAGGCATGATAGACCGAATGGCCTTCTCATATGCCAAAGTTCCCTGTGTATCTTTGTGTAACATTGTTAATAACAGGAATAAATGGGGAGGGGAGGACATAGTTTGGGGTGAGGGTGCCTGGAGTTGGAAGAGGGAGATTGAGACAATGGGAAAAGGGGGAGGGAGTCTTGAGGACTTGGGGTTTGGGGCAATTTAAGACTTGAAGAAGAAAGGGGGAGGGGGTGACAGAGTTGGGTCAGGATAGGGAGGGCAGAGAGGGGACAGAGTTGGGATTGGGAGGTTTGAGGGGTTTGAGGATTTGAAGAAAGGGGGAGGGGAGCACAGAGTTTGGGTGTGGTGGTAGGGAAATGGTAGAGAGAGGACAGATTTGGGAGGTTTTGCAGAATTTCCATGAGTCCCAGATAGTCCTGTTTGGTTTTTGGGGTCCTTTAGGTTTTTGGGTCCTCGTCTTTTAGGTCCTCGGGTCATTTGGATCCCATGGGTCTTTTGGGTCCCCTGGGTCTTTTGGGTCCTCTGGCTCCTTTGGGTATTTTAGGTGTTTTGGTTCCTCAGGGTTTTTGGTGTGTTTGATCTTTTGGGTCTTTTGGGTCTTTTAGATATTTTAGGTCTTTAAGGGTCTTTTAGTTATTATGGGTCTTTATGGTCTGATTGTTTTGTCTTCAAGCCCAGGTCAGGTCAGATTAGATCTGTGGCTTGCTGCAGGTGCCATGTAAACCTGCACTAACCTATTCCATGGTCGGGTTGTCGGCGACTGAACCGTCTCCCCCACCAGGTTTTCTGGTGAGGAGGGTGTTTGGATATGGACACCCAGCAGGATTAAAAACAAAACCTGTCAAAGGGCGGAGGAGCTCCTTGTGAGCCAACAGCCATCCATATTTAGTGCCAAACTGTGTCTACGGACGACGTCCTGCAATTGGGTTACTTCTTATTAGGAGGTTGGTGGCAGGATTTGCACTCAGGCCACCATAAAACCATTCATTCCGCAAGACATTCCAAAAGCATCAAAAAGAATCTGAAAACCCACTCCATGGGAGTACCTCCTGTGCAACTGCCCTTCACAGGGTAGCTCACCGGATTACGGGATTGGGGCGAAGCCATCGGGACCCCCAATCTTTGATGAAAGGAGGGAAACCACGGGATAACCTTGCCGGGTCAGATTGCGGAAGTGTGTGGCAGGGTGGTGCTGAGGTGTCGTCCACCAGACGGTGGTCTTCTTGGGTTAACCTGAGGCCATCCCTTCGGGTGGGTGACTGGAATGTCCTATCCCTAAGAGAGGATGATCATCTGTCACTGTTATCATCTGAGCTCAAGCATTTGGACATCGGTATTGCAACACTCTCTGAGGTTCGGAGACAGGATAGTGGTGAGATCATGGCAGATGGTTACACCTACTATTGGTTACACCTGTTACGGGAGCAGCCGAAAGAATAACAACATATATATTGTTAAGAATTCTGGCCCGCCTGGCGTGCGAGCGATTGCGTAACTCCAATCGCAACCGCGTCACCCACCGGACGGACAATTCAGTCGTGACCCTCCTGGAACTACCCCCAGGAGCCCGTCACGGGTGGGGGTTTAA
>NC_140963.1:89893981-89908981 GCF_056783735.1 Eptatretus burgeri
ATTGGCCTACAGGCCTGTCTGCCCCCTGTCTATGAGGGTGGCTTCTTTCCTTTTCTTTTGTGTAAATGTGTGTTGGCGCCATCTGCAAAGTCGAACTGTATAAGTGTTGCCGTGTGTGCGCGTAGTTGGTAGTAATTCTGCGTCGTTGATGCTTTTGTTTTGGTTGCTATATGTGGCTGTATATATGTGCTTTCCGTGTGCCAGGAAATAAATGTGCATTGTGTGAACTGTTTTCCCGTTTCGCTTCGTCTTTTCTTTATTGACCCTCCAGCCTGCTTCACGTAAAGGGTTCGTCCTGGGTGCAAAACGCCCGGTAAATAATCTGAACCGTCGAGGTCGATGATAGCACCGCTCTGTTATCCCAATAGTACGGAACGGGCCGCCCAAGCGGCTCATGTCCGGAGTCGACCTGTGGCGAGGTACGATCGCCCGGTTTACCATCCGCGTGGGTACTTAGGTAGGTCGAGTTTGGTGAACAACCCTATCCTACGCGGGTGGCCGATTGGCACGATTGTGGTGAGGTCGAAAGGCCCACCCGTGACTGGCTCCGGGCGATAGTTCCCGGAGGGTCACGACTGAATTGTCCGTCCGGTGGGCGACGCGGTCGCGATTCGAGTGACGTGGCCGTCCGCACCTCGGCGGGCGCGAATTCGCAACAATATATACATATTTCTGTACATCCATACGTGTGTGTGTGTGTGTGTGTGTGTGTGTGTGTGTGTGTGTGTGTGTGTGTGTGTGTGTGTGTGTGTGTGTGTGTGTGTGTGTGTGTGTGTGTGTGTGTGTGTGTGTGTGTGTATATGTAGATTTAGCATTTCTTTTAATTAGTTAAGCAAACTTCATGGTGGACAAAAAAAGTTTTTGGAATCTCGCATTACAGTGAAGGTTAAATCTCCTGACCTCAAGCATTTGCCACATTTCCTTGGCCATGCATTGTGTTTTTGTTTAATGCTTTCACTTGAGGTTTGAATCCCACAAACTATTTCACCGTTGTTTCCTTGTTTTTGATATGCATGCTTACACTGTCACAGGTAAAGGCACTGTCACACCTTGACGATTTAGCCAGCAATGGCAACGTATAAAAATGTATGTAAAACGTTGGCATACGCTGAAATTTTGATGTTTTTTTTTCAAAGTTTTGGTCGTATTCATAACGTGTTGGTTGTATGCATAACATATTAGTAACGGGCACAGAACGTTTCGTTGTCTTATAGATAACTTATACCAACGAATGCTTCGCCTGTTGTCAGCATTCACAACCTATGCCCAACGATAGTTTAACTTAAGGCCCGGTCACACCTTGACGTTTTAGCCAGCGATGGCAACGTATTAAAATGTATCTAAAACGCTGGCTTACGTTGAACTTTTGATGTTTTTTTTTAAAGATTCGGACGTATTCATAGCGACTTGGTCTTATGTATAACGCATTGGTAACGGACACAGAACGTTTCGTTGTGTTATAGATAACTTATACCAACGAATGCTGAACCTGTTGTCGGCCTACACAACCGATGCCCAACGATAGTCTAACTTAGGCATAGCGCGTTGCACGCATCGCCGACGATGTCGTGACGTAGCCTATTAAAAGGCTGACGCAAAACGATTCGAATCGTAACTGCCGTAGAAATGTAAGTGTCAACATCGCGGTCACACCTTGGCGATCTTGCCAGCGTATGCCGACCTAAGAAAAATGTGTCTAAAACGTTGGGGCACGTCAAATACGGTATGAGTAAGTTTGGTATACGTGAGTACAACGCTAAAGTACGCTATCATACGTCGTAGTAAGTAGAGTACGTCAAGAAATTTTCAACATGTTCAAAATTTTACGACGTACTCGGCGTATGACACACGTTCCGCATGCGATGGGGATAAGTTTTACACACGATATGTGAACGCTTACACACGTCCACAAAGGCTACTTATAAGCTACTCATAAGTCGAAACACGTCGCGGTAATGTCTTTTTTACGCGAAACTTATTTCTAACTTATGTTTGACGTGCTTTGAACCAATTCCTCACGTAGTCCCAACACACATCGACGTATGTAGACGTATTCCAATGACGTCTTCCGGTCGACAAAAAAAAAAATTAACGTGTTTCTAGCTTACAACTGCCATATAAAGACGTGTTCCCAGCGGTTTTGGGAATTGGTATATAAAAATGCTGCTCATAAAAGGGGAACCCAACAGTGTTTTCGAGTCCTTTTTGAGTCGATGTCCATGTCAGCAGAAACAGTATCAGTATTAGTATTAGTATTAGTAGTTTGTTCATGTTGGCAGTAGTAGGTGAGTGTGAGGGGGAGGGTGTGGGTTATGATGGATCGTCCTTGTGTTTAACGATTTAACGATTTAAATGATAAACAACGATTTAAATGGCTACATCTCCACTATTGAAAGTAGACGCTTGCACTCAACAATTGGATTTTTTTTACACTCAACGACTTTTAAACAGTACCACTCCGCTATTTTCATTGTTTACAATGAACGATTTAAATTGCTGTCACTCGCCTTTGTTTTTTGAAGCTGGGGTTTGGAAATTTGAAGCGTTTCTTCTGAACGTGTTAAAACGCTCAAACTCGACTATTTTAAATAGACGCTGCCGATGGACAATTGGAATCATAGCCAAGCTAGACATCGAAGTGTGAACATCCTCGTCATGCCGAAGAAAAGTTTGAAGAATGCTGCAAATAAGTGTCCTGGCCGTGGACGCTGACGTAAGGACGATCCATTATACCGACGTCTTTCAGCCTATGAGTAACTTAAAAGTAACGTTTGTCGATGTGTGGCAACGATCGCGTAACGTGCCAACAACACGTTAATCATAGGTTAGAAATAAGTTTCGGGTATGCTAAACATTACCTCGGCGTGTCTCAACTTATGATTAACTTACAAGTAGCATGTGTTGACGTCTGTCAACGATCGCAGACCGTGCATACAACCTGTGGCCAGCGTAGCGGAACGTGTGAGTCATACGCCGGCATACGTCGTGAAATTTCAAGCATGAAAAAATTTGAGGACAACCAAAAAGTACAACGTTTAAAGCCAACGTACAACGACGTATGGCAGTGTTTTTCAGCGTGCTCTCAATGTTATCAAAACTTACCCATAACGTATTCAACGTGTGCCAGCGTTTTAGAAAAAAAATTCAAAAATCAGCATACGTTGGCTAAAACGTCAAGGTGTGACCGGGCCTTTCGGCATAGCGCGCTGCACGTATCGCCGACAAACTCGTGGCATAGCCTGTTAAAAACCTGCCGCACGCCGATTTAGATCATAACCGCCTGAAAATTGAAAGTGTCAACCACGCAGTCATACTTGACGATTTAGCCAGCGTATGCCGACCTATGAAAAATTTGCCGAACCAAGCTGGCACACGTCGAATACGTTATGGGTAAGTTCTGTATACGTCAAGAGCACGCTGAAAAACGATGAAGTATACTGTCATATCTCGTGGTACGTTTAGTACGTCGTGAAATTTCAAGCATGCTGAAAATTTTACAACGTACTCGCCGTATGGCTCACACGTTACGCTACGCTGGGAATAAGTTGTAGGCACGATATGTGATCGTTGACACATGTCGACACAAGTTCCTTGTAAGTTACCCATAAGTCGAAACATGTCGAGGTAATGTTTAGCATACCCGAAACTTATTTTCTCCGTCAAGGCACATTTTCTTTTTTTCACCTTGGCTCCGTGAAGGCACGTGACGAAATATCTGGTTGTTTTATTTATTTATTTATTTATTTTTTTTAAGTCTATCACGAATTTTAAAATATATTCGGACATTTGCTTTTAAGTTTCGACGTCGACGTGACAATATCCTCAAACAGAAAATATTCACAGAGGAGGAACTAAGAATAATATATGAGCAAACTGAAGAGGCAATCGGACGTGACGTAACGGCACGTGACGAAATATCAGAAGTTATTGTTTTTTTTTGTTTTTTTAAATGCTGCCAATACGCCATTATACGGTAGATGTAAATTAGAAACACGTTCAGTAAGTTCTGTGGTCGTCCGGAAGACATCGTTCAAATATGTCTACATACGTCAATATGCGTTGGAGGTACGTTACACATAGGTTCAAAGCACGTTACTCATCGGTTAGAAATAAGTTTTGGGTACGCTAAGCATTACCTCAATGTGTTTCTACTTATGAGTAACTTACAAGTAACGTGCTTCGACGTGTGTCAACGATCGCATAACGTGCCTCGACGTGTGTGCAACGATCGTGTAACGTGCCTACAACACGTTACTCATAGGTTATAAATAAGTTTCAGGTACGCTAATCATTACCTCGACGTGTTTCAACTTATGAGTAACTTACAAGTAACGTGTGTCGACATGTGTCAACGATCGCATAATGTGCCTACAACTTATGGCCAGCGTAGCGGACCGTGTGAGTCATACGCTGGCATACGTCGTAAAATTTCAAGCATGCTAAAAGTTGAGGACAACCGCAAAGCACAACGATGAAAGCCAGTGTACTACGA
Source organism: Eptatretus burgeri (assembly GCF_056783735.1). Taxonomy (NCBI): domain Eukaryota; kingdom Metazoa; phylum Chordata; class Myxini; order Myxiniformes; family Myxinidae; genus Eptatretus; species Eptatretus burgeri. Next base: position 89,898,474 of record NC_140963.1, read on the forward strand.
CGTATGGCAGTGTTTTTCAGCGTGCTCTTAACGTAAACAAAACTTACCCATAACGTATTCGACGTGTCAGCGTTTTAGACAAATTTTTCATAAGTCGGCATACGCTGGCTAAATCGTCAAGGTGTGACAGCACCTTAAAGGCTGTTTGGCCCATCATGACTCGCATCCACCTCATGACAAGTTGTTTGAATATAAGGGAAGAGATAAGTGCAGTATATAGGTATTGTATGTGCCATTTTAAGTACTTTTATAAGCAAGGGCAAAACAGGTTAAAGAAAACGGACAATCATCACCAAAATGGAGTAAGAATGGCAGACTCGAGGAAGACTTGATTACAAGCTTCCTGTTGAGCCCGAGAACCAGATAATCACATGAAAGTAATTGTTTTTATTTACATCCTTGTACAGTGTATCTTTTGTACCAACTGAGTCTAAGCTGTTTACCAAAATCTTTGGTTTTAAGTTCTAATATTACTCGCCCAATGACAAAGGTTATTCCTCTTTATTAATACTTCCCTTCATATAAACTCATGATTTTTTTTTGTTTTTTTTTTACTCAAACCCCCCAAAAAAGTTTATTTTAGAAACTTCCTTGCTTTCTGATGCTTGCTTCCATTCGCACAAGTTTTTCATTTTGCAGTAAGTGAATGGTAATACCCCCCCCCCCTCAACTTACAGAGGTTGTGGGGTGCTTTTGGAGGGGTTGCTGATTGACATATCACGCTACACCATCGCAGATGATGCTGCAAAGGTAAAAAAAAACAAAAAACAAATCTCATTTGCTTTCCCCTCTATTTCCTTTTCCTTTTCAACGAACAGGATTCAGTGGTGTTGCGGTTAGAGTGTACACTTTAAGTTGAAGCATTCGGTTTGATTCTGACCCGAGTCATATAAAAGACTAAAAACAGTACATGCTGCTTCCTCATTTGACACTCAGCATTGAGATAGATCACGGATAAACCCTGTGGTTTGGCATCCCATGCTGGGGATAGGGGAGGGGGGGGTGGAGAAGAGATTTATATTTCTCTCCAAAAGTGCCCTGCTGATTGCAGGCAGAAATGTGCCACCGCGAGATCGGTCCACCACCACCGAGAGTGTTCTGGGAAGTTGCTTCCCCCAAGGTCAAAAGCTGTGTTGCTGTCGAGTCAATTCCTTTGTTGTCTTATGTCTAGTGTCTCTGTGTGTGATTTGTGCAACAACTCCCTGTCGAAAAAAAAAAAAAAGAAGCAATTCTTCAAATAATTCACATTTGTGTCTGTCATAAAAAAAATATTAGTTCTTGGTTTTTAAGCTCTTGAACTGATGTGTTGGAGATGGAAAGAAATGGGGAGGGAAAGGGGGTGGATGTTTCCATCTTTTGTCCCAACTTATCTTGCAGCATCGCTATTCCGTTCTGCACATCCGGCCAACACAGGTACACCGGCGGAAGTACGATGCCAATGGCCTTGAGATTGAGCCAAATTTCAGTGAAACCCACAAGGTTGCCACTGGTTACTTGGGATCTTCTTACAGTGAGTGTGCGAAACAACTACATAACAGATCTACATCTTTAGATTTAAACAATAGCAGATTTTTAAATGAGTAAACATAAATGAGTGTATTTTATATTTTTATTTTTGCAGAGATTATGAACAAGGGGCAGACAGATCTACTCTCTTTTGAAGAGCTGAAAGAGGTTATCAAGAAGCCAGAGCTGGAAAAGTTTACTGAGGGACCTGAAATGACAGACACATTACCCTTCTGGATTCCTGAGTCAGAGCTGGAAAAAATAGAGTTACAACTTGGAGAGAAGCTTCGACTAAAAACGAAAGGCAACTCTCCCTTTTTGTGTGAGTTGGACTCGCTTAAAGAAGCAATTTGTGTCATTTTAAGCATTTATTAGGGTAATGATGTGCATATGTATGTATATTTTTATATATATTGTTACGAATTTGGGAATTCGATTGCACACAACATACAGGTTCCTTAAGTCAGCTATGTCGATAAGTGCTTGTTCCCTAGATAGTTCACCTTTCATTGTTTAAATGTTCAGAAATCGATTTGAAGCGCTGCGGATCGATTTAAGAGTTGGGGAACGAACAATGGAGACATCCCTCCCCCTCTTCTGCGAAGAGCAAGAACCACCCTGCCGTCCCATGACTCATGATGTCAACAACTCCCTCCCACCCGTGGCTGAGCGGGGGATGGAGCACGAGGGCATGTCACGCCGGGATCGGGGGAAGGGTGGGAGAAGGATAAGAGGATATCTTTTTCTTTTGTTCGTGGGCAGAGTTGGAGAAGGGAGTTGAGGGGAATCGTTCAGCAGACCGTCGGGTCCTGCTTGGCTTGCGTTAGGGTTGAGGCCTGCGGAAGCTTTTTGCTTCGGCTGGCTCAGTGAGCTTCGGCTGAGGCCTGGCTCGGGAGGAGGCTTTTTGGAGGCTCTTTGCTTTGACGGTTCCGTGAGCTTCGGCTTCTGCTTGGCTCGGGAGAGCTTTTTGCTTCAAGCTGCCCTGTTTGGAAGGAAGTTAAGCCGGTCGCTCGGCTCGAGCTGCGAGTGGTGGCTTCTTCTTGGTTCGTGGAGCTATTTGTTCTCCATTTTGGTTCCTGGCCAGAGTAGGCCAAGGGCGCAAGAGGGGCCGGGATAGTGTAGTGGGCACGGGCGACCCGTCGGAAACGGGACCCGTAGTGCCAGAATGCCACGGGGGCAGTGTAGTGGGCACGGGCGACCCTCTGAAAAGGGACCCGGGGCATCAACACACCACGTGGGCATCGGAGGGGGGCAATGCCAGAGAGGGCAACCCCCCCGCATTGTAGGGAGCAGCTAGGTTCGGTGGCAGCCTGCGGGCCTGGGGGTGCCATTGTTAGAGTTCGGCAGAGGGGGAGTTCCTGCCAGTTGAGCCACGCTGCCCAGCCAGGAAATTGTGCGAGGACATGAATGAAAATTTGAGGGCAAGGCCCAAATTTATAATGGACACCAACACAGGCGACGGGAATCATGGTTTTTAGAACCGATAGTTTAAAAATGTGAGGCGTTTTTTTGGAAAGCCCTGGGGTAGTTAGGAGATGTACCCCTTCGCACCATCCATCCCTTCGCTCGTTGTCGGCTGCTGGACTCACCTTGGTAGATCGCTGAACTCTGAGGAGGCCATTCTGAGGATTTGTTGGGCCTCGAGACAGGACGCGAGTCTCTCCCTATTCCCCTCCAGAGAGGGAACGTAGGGGTTGGGAGTAGGCTAGGTGGACATGATAGGCTAGCCGGACAATGACGATAAAGGGGGTTAGGGAGACATAAAAATAATAAAAATAAAGAGGGGCAAAATTTTGTTGTGTTTTGTGGTAAATTAAGGGAGTGGGCATGGACAGAGACAGGCAAAGGCGATAGAGTGGGGGGAGACAGTCGGCTCGGTCCGAGCCCGCCTTCAGAGCGGCCGGCACCACCGCACTCCCTCCAGATCTGATGGAACCACACCAGAAGCCGGCCAGCTTCACCTGCCAGCCTGTTGTGCTGCAGCCGCCTGTTCTGCATGGGCTTGCCTTGCCATGCCTTCTTTGCCTGCCTCTGCCATGACCCCATGCCTGCGAGCCCTTGTTTGCATTTTCCCCTGTGTCCATCCATCATCATGTGCGCCAGGACCATCCAGTTTTGCAAGGACTGCCCTGCAGGCAGCCCGTGCATCCATTATGTTCATTTGTTTTTGCGACCATCTCCATCCATTCCCCTGCATCAATGAACTTTGAAATGACTTTTACCTTCTCCCCTTTCACAGGTCACAAGTCCTGGGCCATGGATGTAATGGATAAGTCAAATGAAAATTGTAAATACGTGGAACCTCACCTGCATGTTTGTTTTAGCGCCGGCAATTTTAGTTCAGTTGTCCGAATGAGTCTGAGAGCTTGTTTAGTTAGTTACGCAGCGCATTAGGTTATTTATTTTTGGGACACATATAAAGAAATGTCGCACTCAGGGATCTGAAGGTAGAACGTATTCGGGGAAAACTTGCACATGCTGGTCACATGAAAATTTGACGACTCGGGACGAGTCTGTAAAAAGGGGAGGGGGTAGTGTTGCGAATTTGGGAATTCGATTGCACACAACATACAGGTTCCTTTCCTCAGCTATGTCGATAAGTGCTTATTCCCGAGATAGCTCACCTTTCATTGTTTAAATGTTCAGAAATCGATTAGATGCGCTGCAGATCGATTTAATAGTTAGGGAACGAACAATGGAGACATCCCTCCCCCAATTCTGCGAAGAGCAAGAACCACCCTGCCGTCCCATGACTCATGATATCAACAACTCCTTCCCACTCGTGGCTGAGCGGGGGATGGAGCACGAGGGCATGAGTCACGCCGGGATCAGGGGAAGGGTGGGGGGGAGAAGGACAAGAGGAGAACTTTTTCTTTTGTTCGTGGGCAGAGTTGGAGAAGGGAGTTGAGGGGAGTCGTTCAACAGACCGTCGGGTCCTGCTTGGCTTGCATTAGGGTTGAGGCCTGCGGAAGCTTTTTGCTTCGGCTGGCTCGGTGAGCTTCGGCTGAGGCCTGGCTCGGGAGGAGGCTTTTTGGAGGCCCTTTGCTTTGACGGTTCCGTGAGCTTCGGCTTCTGCTTGGCTCAGGAGAGCTTTTTGCTTCAAGCTGCCCTGTTTGGAAGGAAGTTAAGCCAGTCACTCGGCTCGAGCTGCGAGTGGTGGCTTCTTCTTGGTTCGTGGAGCTGTTTGTTCTCCATTGGTTCCCAGCTTGGCGCGACTCATCGACCTCTTCGTGGAGGTGTTTCTTCGGGGAAGCGACGCATCGACGGGAAGGTTCGGCGCCTCGTCTCACCAGCACGTGTTGAGAAGTGCGGGAGGATCCGCGGGAGCTCGGGAAGGATCACGGCGATTGGATCCAGCTCGCTCTCGCTGGAGCCCGGGTCCGAACAACTTGAAGACCACACGATGTAGAGAGGTTTGAGATAGGTCCTGGGTTTCAGCTCACCTGTTCTCCGAGCTGGAGCTCGTTATTAAAGGCCTCCGCCACCATTTATTGGGTATGTGTGTGTGTGTGTGTGTGTGTGTGTGTGTGTGTGTGTGTGTGTGTGTGTGTGTGTGTGTGTGTGTGTGTGTGTGTGTGCGCGCGCGCGTACGTGTGTCCGTGGGCCCGTCTTATAAGTAGGAACTGCTGTTAAGTGCAAGTGACTGTACATAATAAGTAGACGGTTGTAGTTCTTTTGTCGTGCTTTTGTTGCTTGTATAATTGCATACGTGTTTTGCCTTGTTTAATTGCATACGTGCTTTATTATAATAAATGTCCTTGTGTGAACGTAAACCTGTTTGTTGCGTCCATTCCCTCATTGAACTGGCCCATTTTGCACTCGGAATATCGTTGGTTTTTAAATAGCCGGTAAAGTGATCGGGTCCAACGGGACTGCACGATAATACCCCGCTCGGTTATCCCAAAAGGAGGCTAGAGTGTACGAGGTGCAGTGGGACGCAAGAAGCATGCGGGCCAGCATCAACTCCGCTTTATTGCGCGACCAGAAGTACACTCCTGCCACCCCTAGCGGGCGAGGCATGATATACGAAAACCCAATCATGTGACACAGCACAGAGGCGAGCTGCTTAAGCGGCTCGTTTCCAAGCGATCCCGTTGAGGTACAATCTCTCGGTAACCTACCTGCGCGAATAATTAGGTAAATCGAAGATTTGGCGACCGGACCCTGCAGCGCGGGTAGAGTGCGGACAAGGTTGTGGTGGGATTAAAAACCCACCCGTGAGTGGTTTCTGGCGTTGTTCCAGAAAGTCACGACTGGATTGTCCGTTCCATGGGCGAAGCGACCGCTATTGGTTAGACGCGGTTGTTCGCACGCTGACGGGCGGGAATTCTACAACAATATATATATATATATATATATATATATATATATATATATATATATATATATATATATATATATATATATATATATATATATATATATATATATATATATATATAGTTGCGGACCCGAGGTTGGGGCGAGAAGACCACGAGGGGAGGAAGCTACCTCTGGTTCCCACCAGACTCTCTGGAATCGCAGGCTGTCGCACATGGATAACTCCATGACATGGCGGGTCGCTAATCGACCGTGAATGCCAATAACTCAACCACGTGACTTGGAGTCCTCAGTCTAATGGAAACCGGTTACCGAAAATGGTCATGTGATCTAATTACTGGGGGAGACTCTCGGTACGCCTTGTTCAAAGTGGATCACCTTACCGGATCAGATGCAGCCGAGCGTAACTGCCAAGGACATACTGGCTTGAAAAACAGATCGTTGTGGGGATAATGTCCTGGCTCGGCTCGGATACAAACCATGCGGGACCAATGAAGGAAAAGATGAAAACGAGCTGGGAACATTTCTAGACAGGCATTTATTTACAATCAGGCGAGGAAAGGTATGTGGCACAGTGAATGGGGTTTATTATTATGTGCAGCAGGGATAGCAAGGAATTTGTGGGGTGTGACAAAAGGCAAGCATTTTACAAAAGCAGACACAGAGCAGACTTATCCCATTATATATTCGACAATATTAACTTATGCAACAACAGGCGCCAGCAAATGCACACAATCCTGATGAAGATTAGATAGCGAGAAGGAAGGTGAGCAGATGAGGACTAATGGCCTCGCAATACCTGGCATGGTCAGCCGACCGCGCAACCCAGTACACTTTGGGGAGACTCCGCTTGAGCGATCCCACCTTAAAGGCCCTGTCACACCTTGACAATTTAGCCAGCGTATGTCGACGTACGAAAAATTTGTCTAAAACACTGGCACACGTCGAATACTTATGGGTAAGTTTTGTATACGTTAAGAGCATGCTGGCATACGTCGTAGTACGCTGGCATATATCGTAGTATGCCGAGCTGTTAGACAAATTTTCCATGCTTGAAATTTTTTGACGTATGTCAGCGTATGACTCACACGTTCCGCATACGCTGGCATAAGTTGTAGGCACGTTACGCGATCGTTGACACACGTTACTTTGCATACGTAACTTTACATACGTTACTTTACATAGTAACTTTACATATGTTACTTTACATAGACCGAGCTATTAGACCCACACAACGCACTTCATCCCGTTAACCCATGAGACATGAGGGGAAGGTCTGACTGTACAAATACGAACAAAAAGCCTGGGGATCACTGCATATTGGGTGCCATTGCCTTTGAGGCATGTGGTTTTGCAAAACTGTGTGTGTGTGTGTGTGTGTGTGTGTGTGTGTGTGTGTGTGTGTGTGTGTGTGTGTGTGTGTGTGTGTGTGTGTGTGTGTGTGTGTGTGTGTGTGTGTGTATATTATACAAACAAATACCACCCATCGCTTCACTAACAGTAATACGAAAGGGGGGTTATATGAATGTTATGTAACTAACTAATACGAAGGGGTTGTTATATGAATGTATAAATATGAAAGTCATGTTATATGACTCGTATATGGGGGGAGGGGGAGTGAGGAGGGGTGGGGGAAGGGAAGACAGTGTGAGGTGAGAAGGGAAGGCAGACGTGTGGTGGAACGTGAATTACGATTCATACTGTTTCATCAAAATTTATCTGCATGGAATAACAGTGAAGATGGAAACAAAATAATGTCAAATCCATTTTCTTCCGGTCATGACAAACTCCCGTCCAGACATAAATACCGCCCGGATGCATCCACAGCCAAGCTGGCCAGGAGGGACAAACCCTGCCCGGACACACGTCCAGAGACAGCGGGGGGGGGGGGGGGAGGAAATAAAGAGAGAGGGGTGTGGGGGTAGGGGAGTTCGCAGAGAGAATATGTTATGCTTTATGAACACACACACACACACACACACACACACACACACACACACACACACACACACACACACACACACACACACACACACACACACACACACACACACAGTTGCGCCTGACCGATGTCAGCAATTTTTCAGGAATCGGAAGGTTGGAGTCAACGTGATTACCAACTGCAGAACTTACTGTATACAACCCAGAAACCTTGAGTAGTTTTCACCGTGTTGCATTTATATCGAAATTTCAGGGATGTGTTCACAAACATTATTCTTTTTAAACAGCTGCGTGTGACAGGTGGAAAAAAAATTTGGCTCTGTCATTTAGAAAACACATTGATACTGCAAAAAGGCTCGGAAATCGGGTGTTATTTCACAACTCGCTTGGGGTGACGGGGCACGGACCACTCGCTCGGGGTGACGGGGCACGGACACTCGCTCGGGGTGACGGGGAACGGACCACTCGCTCGGGGTGACGGGGAACGGACCACTCGCTCGGGGTGACGGGGCACGGACCACTCGCTCGGGGTGACGGGGCACGGACCACTCGCTCGGGGTGACGGGGCACGGACCACTCGCTCGGGGTGACGGGGCACGGACCACTCGCTCGGGGTGACGGGGCACGGACCACTCGCTCGGGGTGACGGGGCACGGACCACTCGCTCGGGGTGACGGGGCACGGACCACTCGCTCGGGGTGACGGGGCACGGACCACTCGCTCGGGGTGACGGGGCACGGACCACTCGCTCGGGGTGACGGGGCACGGACCACTCGCTCGGGGTGACGGGGCACGGACCACTCGCTCGGGGTGACGGGGCACGGACCACTCGCTCGGGGTGACGGGGCACGGACCACTCGCTCGGGGTGACGGGGCACGGACCACTCGCTCGGGGTGACGGGGCACGGACCACTCGCTCGGGGTGACGGGGCACGGACCACTCGCTCGGGGTGACGGGGCACGGACCACTCGCTCGGGGTGACGGGGCACGGACCACTCGCTCGGGGTGACGGGGCACGGACCACTCGCTCGGGGTGACGGGGCACGGACCACTCGCTCGGGGTGACGGGGCACGGACCACTCGCTCGGGGTGACGGGGCACGGACCACTCGCTCGGGGTGACGGGGCACGGACCACTCGCTCGGGGTGACGGGGCACAGCAAGTGTCCGCAGTGACGTGAACAATTCGCTCAAATTGACTTAGCGCGGTTCCATTGACAATGGGCACTCGGCAAGTGGCTTAAGCACTCGTTGATGCACTCCAATTCAATGGTTGGTAAGGAACGGGTGGCCAGGCTGTCGCTGCATACCATAAAGGATCCCTTTAACTTTAAAGCTGGTCTTCACCGTGCACGCAGCAGCAAATGAATTGATGAAATAAAATGAATTAATCTACAAAAGAATTGCTGCTTCATGCAGAATAACCATGGAGACATCACAATTTTGAATTACCCGTGAAATAAACATTGCAGAAAATCCGGTATTTTGCCTGCTCGTTTGTGCACGCGTCACGTGGTACATCTGGTTGGGGTTGGGTACAAACGTGGTCCACAAACGTCATCACTTTTTTCAAAAAAAAGTCCCCTTTTTATTTATTTTTTATTTGCTTTGATTCCCTGTGGAGCACCTCGTGAAACCTCCTAAAATATAGATACAGATCTGGCAGACGCCATCGATAGGCAGTCTCTCTGGGGGACAGGGTGCAAGGTCTGGTTGTGAATGCATTAAATCATACAGCTCAATGAATCTGGTTAATTTTGTTGCGTTCCTAAATTTTTTGTTCACTCAAAATAATTCTCCAAGCAGTAGAAAAAGATAAGTTTAACGCTTCGGGAATTTCACATTTTCTTGTGTATGTATGGAGGAGAGAACATAGCCTTACTTGCTTAAAGTGAAAAGGTATATCAGCTGAGTTATATGACTCATTATTTCTTTAAATCATCAGGTTTCACAACAGATTTTAACATTTATTTAGTCCGGACGATATACGATCCTCAAAACCGAAATATTTCGATGATATACTTCAATTAGTCCGTGAGAGTACATGGTGGAAAATCATATCATACAATGCATGAAATCACTCCAAGCTCCTAATTTGAAGACTATAGTACTTACAAAAGTGATGTATACAGCGATTTGTAGCTATGATGAACAGGCATTCGATAATATGAGTGAGGAAAGTGAAAAAAAACAAAAACTTTATTTTTAAGAAATCATTGCGGTCTGTTCCAAGTCAAGGCATGGCTGAGCAGGCCAAAAAACATGGTGGCTTCAGACCCCAGCGAAGTTACCCAGGAAATGAGCGAGCTGGTCGAGGATCGCTTGATGAAGGATATCATTAAATAATGCTTAATCCTCTTCAAAAGGGGTTTCAATTAACCCAAACATGCAGTTTTCAGTCATGCACTTACTTGGAGTTTTCTTAGTATGCATGCAAGGTTTCAGGGTGCTAAGTTTTATGGTTTTGGAGTTATGGAGCACACACGCACGTGCACGCACACACATGTATAGATATATATCTGTGACTACTTCAAACTTTTGTGAAATCGTACCAAACTTCTGGGCTGTGCCTACCTCTCCCATGTGTCTGTCCAAAGGGTATTTAAAAAAAAAAAAAAAAAAATATATATATATATATATATATATTGTTACGCTGTGGAAATTCGCAGAACACCATATAGGTCCTTAGTTCAGTTAGATTTCCCCACCGTTGTTGAATGGGATTTATTCGTGTCACCCGG
>NC_140963.1:89913981-89988981 GCF_056783735.1 Eptatretus burgeri
CCCCTGCCAGAGGGAAGGAGTATTGAGTGTGGGGAAACGACGACAGACTGCAGAAGTGATTCACTGACGATATTTTTCTCCAAGCAGGTGGTACTAGTAATGATAATACAAATACCTCACTGAGAGCAGCTGAATTTTGTACAAATTTATCTTGCTTTTGTTTACCTTATTCATTTTCTTTCTTGCTTTTCATTTCATTGTCTGTTTTTTTCCGAAACCAGACTCTATCGTTCATCTCGACGCAGACACAACTCCCAAATGCAACTTTGCTGGTGCTGATGCAACTGGGGATTCATGGACCGACAAAATAATGTCCTCTAAAGGCAGCGAAGGGGCAAACCCCCAGGCTAATGCTACTGTCGGAGACGAAGTTGCTGATGATGAATGGGTGAGTGGTATGGATGTGCCTAGAAGATTCCCAATTGTTTCAAATAGTGAAACTATTGCTTTAAAGGCCCGGTCACACCTTGACGTTTTAGCCAACCTATGCCGATTTTTGAATTTTTTTTCTAAAACACTGGCACACGTTGAATACGTTATGGGTAAGTTTTGATAACATTGAGAGCATGCTGAAAAACACTGCCATACGTCGTTGTACGCTGGCTTTAAACGTTGTACTTTTTGGTTGTCCTCAAATTTTTTCATACTTGAAATTTCACGACGTATGCCGGCGTATGACTCACACGTTCCGCTACGCTGGCCACAAGTTGTATGCACGGTCTGCGATCGTTGACAGACGGCAACACATGCTACTTGTAAGTTAAATCATAAGTTGAGACACGCCGAGGTAATGTTTAGCGTACCCGAAACTTATTTCTAACCTGTGATTAACGTGTTGTTGGCACGTTATGCGTTCGATGCCACACGTCGACAGACGTTACTTTTAAGGTACTCATAGGCTGAAAGACGTCGGTATAATGGATCGTCCTTGCGTCAGCGTCCACGGCCACGGCCAGGACACTTATTTGCAGCATTCTTCAAACTTTTCTTCGGCATGACGAGGATGTTCACACTTCGATGTCTAGCTTGGCTATGATTCCAATTGTCCATCGGCAGCGTCTATTTAAAATAGTCGAGTTTGAGTGTTTTAACACGTTCAGAAGAAACGCTTCAAATTTCCAAACCCCAGCGTCAAAAAACAAAGGCGAGTGACAGCAATTTAAATCGTTCATTGTAAACAATGAAAATAGCTGAGTGGTACCGTTTAAAAGTCGTTGAGTGTAAAAAAAAAAATCCAATTGTTGAGCGCAAGCATCTACTTTCAATAGTGGAGATGCAGCCATTTAAATCGTTGAGTGGCAGCCGATGAATAGCAAACCCCACGTCACCGGCAAAGATAAACTGCCGCACGATATGGATAAGTTAGGCTATCGTTGGGCATAGTTTGTGAACGCCGGCTTCACGATAATTATTCGTTGGTATACCGTATCTATAAGTTATCGAAGCGCTCTATGCACATTATTAGTTCATTGTGCATTTGTCCAACCCGTTATGAATAGACCTAAATCGTAAAAACAAGCTATAGCTCATTGTTGAAAAAGCCCCATAAAAAATTAGCCGCGAAGAACTTCGAACAATGGTGAAAAGATGTCTCCTACCCATGGACACGCGGACGCAAGGACGATCCATCATAACCCACACCCTCCCCCTCACACTCACCTACTACTGCCAACATGAACAAACTAATACTGATACTGATACTGATACTGTTACTGCTGACATGGACATCGACTCAAAAAGGACTCGAAAACAATGTTGGGTTCCCCTTTTATGAGCAGCATTTTTATATACCAATTCCCAAAACCGCTGGGAACACGTCTTTATATGGCAGTTGTAAGCTAGAAACACGTTCATTTTTTTTTTTGTCGACCGGAAGACGTCATTGGAATACGTCTACATACGTCGATGTGTGTTGGGACTACGTAAAGAATTGGTTCAAAGCACGTCAAACATAAGTTAGAAATAAGTTTCGCGTAAAAAAGACATTACCGCGACGTGTTTCGACTTATGAGTAGCTTATAAGTAGCCTTTGTGGACGTGTGTAAAACTTATCCCCATCGCATGCGGAACGTGTGTCATACGCCGAGTACGTCGTAAAATTTTGAACACGTTTAAAATTTCTTGACGTACACTACTTACTACGACGTATGATAGCGTACTTTAGCGTTCTACTCACGTATACCAAACGTACTCATACCGTATTTGACGTGCCCCACTGTTTTAGACACATTTTTCTTAGGTCGGCATACGCTGGCAAGATCGCCAAGGTGTGACCGCGATGTTGACACTTCCATTTCTACGGCAGTTATGATTCGAATCGTTGTGCGTCAGCCTTTTAATAGGCTACGTCACGACATCGTCGGCGATGCGTGCAACGCGCTATGCCTAAGTTAGACTATCGTTGGGCATCGGTTGTGTAGGCCGACAACAGGTTCAGCATTCGTTGGTATAAGTTATCTATAACACAACGAAACGTTCTGTGTCCGTTACCAATGCGTTGTACATAAGACCAAGTCGCTATGAATACGTCCGAATCTTTTTTAAAAAACATCAAAAGTTCAACGTAAGCCAGCGTTTTACATACATTTTAATACGTTGCCATCGCTGGCTAAAACGTCAAGGTGTGACCGGGCCTTTACAATCGACACATTTCATAAGATCTGAATTGCAAAAACATATTCAAAAATTATTTCAATATAAATATGTGTACAGTATACATGTTGGCTTAAGAAATTATCTTTACCTCCAGCATTAAAAAAAAATTCCTTCCTTTAGGATGACTGAATATGCAGAGTGAACTATGACTACATTCAGTAGAGCGCACACCTCTGACAGGCTGAACAATCTACATTTTGTTTCTCACCGATGGGCCGGATTTGGATCCAGACCGAAACCAAAATCTAATAAGCTTGTTCTTGTCAACGAACCAACTCATCCACCTCATTTTAGCACAACTCATCCACAATGTCTTGAAATATCATGATATATATATATATATATATATATATATATATATATATATATATATATATATATATATATATATATATATATATATATATATATATATATATATATATATATATATATATATATATATATATATATATATATATATATATATATATATATATATATATATATATATGGTTTTTGACCCCATCTCTCAATGATGAAGAATCACTGAAAAAAATTATCGAATCCGGATCTTCAAGAAAATTTAAACAATTATGCCTTGTCACATATCCAACCTGTTCACCAAGCTTCGTCTGAATCAGTCCATAACTTTTTTGAGACATCGTGTTCACATACAGACGGGTGAAAACATAACTTCCATCCACCTTGATGGCTCATGCTACTGTCGGAGACATAGCCACTTAATCTTGCCACTTTATAACTGTAGTTGCTTCCTGCCACTTTATAACTGCAGTCCAGCAGCTGAGGGGGGTAACCCTAACATCTCTGATAAAGTTTTTTTCTCTTCTGATAATTCATCTCTGGGGTATCTAATGATATCCAGGTGGGTGTGAACCTGTCAACCTTAATCAATGCAAGAAGACATGGTTGGAAACAACCTTGAAATATAATTAACAAACATGCAAGATGCCACAAATGAAGTGGAAGTAAATATTTTTTATCAATAATGTAAACCTGAAATGAGAATAAACGTGTTTTTTTTTTATTTTTAAATGGTATCCAAGAGTGATATTTCCATTGAATTGAATCGTGCATTGTTCCTCCTCAATGGAAGCATTATTACAGAGTACTTTTCTGGGAAAACCCACTCACTAAAACAGGCACCTTTTGGGTTACAGTAATTGGTGTATAATCAAATACCTTAGTTTGAGTTTTCACTTGCATGTGGGCAATAATTGAGATGTCATTTTGCTTGATTGCTGCATGGTTTCAAAATGTAAATTCATGCTAATAACATTACTTAAAGATAAAAAGCTGTCTTGCCTCTTTTTAGCTCACCTGGAACGTAGTTCCGGGGAGCTTATGGGATGGGACATCATCCGTCCGTCCATTCATAAACACTTGCAACTTCTTCTCTGAAACTACATGCATGATTTTGATGAAAATTGACCACAACCTTCATCACCCAGTACGTACCAAAAGTTCACGGTATTAAAAAAACAAAACAAGAAAAAGCAATCGGACACTGCAAACCCTCGCCAGGACTTCTTTTGAGTGGTGATTTATTTTTTTTATAGGTTTTAGGGTAAATCCAATATAGTTGCCAAACCATGTGACCTATGATGTCATATGTGTGACCCTTTTGTTTCTCATGGATAGGGGGTCATATGTGTAAAGTTTCCCCTCGATCTTTCCAGCTCTTTCAGAGAAGATTTTTTTGAAGGTTATTAAAAAAAAAAAAACAATGTGGCTGCCGAATCACGTGACCGATGACGTCATGAATTTTTTTCCTGTGGACTATTTTCTCCTTTGATGACCCTCAACCATTTTCAAACTAATCGAATGTGGCGTTCCACATATACAATTATGACGTCATAACGAGGGCACCGATGACATCATAAAAATGACTCGTTCCCCATGAGTAGTACTTACTATGTGCAAAGTTTTTCTCTTTTTCCAATATGGCTGCCACACCATGTGACCAATTGTGTCATAATTATCATTAAGACATTCCACATGAACAGTTACACCAATGGTGAAAATTTCATCTCAATCTGACAAGCGGTTGTGGAGAAAAACACGAAAGTTTTGTACAGATATACACAGACAGACAAACAAATGGATCCAAATGCAATACCCTCTCCAAATCCTTCTATTCAGTGAGGACAACTAGAACTGCCACTTGATTACTGCTGGAAGTGATGACTGGGTACCAAGACGTCTGGCTTTGATACAACACGGGATTGACGAGCTACGGACCGAGTCACACGAAGTGTTCAATTTATTTATTACGTATGGAGTTCGCCCTTTTTTCTGGGGATATCGTCGGTATACCAATTGAATTGGCATTTAAATTACCTGAACATGAAGTAAAATGTGCAGGAAATGTCACCATGGGTCCACAGGGGAAACCGGAACTCCCCCAAATAATATGAAGCCCCCTCACACCTCTCTTTACTATGCGGGATTGATGAGTTATGCACCGAATAACACACCCCATTCAATCTATTTATTATGTAAGCAGTTAACCATTTTTCCTGAATACATTGTAGGTATCAATTGAATTGGTGTTTGAATAACTTGAACACAAAATAATAAATGTTGACACCACGGGTGCAGAGGGTAAAGCAGGATTCCCCTGAGTCCAATGAGGCCCCACACATTTCTCTACGACGTGGGATTCACATGTCATGGATCGAGGAACAGGCCACGTTCAATCTATTTATTATGTACACATATGACCCTTTATCCTGGGGCCATTATCGGTATCAATTGCTTTGCTACTCCTGTACCCTCAAACGCATACAGGTGCAGCCAAGTGAGCCTTAATCAAAAAAAAAAAAATTCTAAAAGGTCTCAGATTCAAATAATTAAATAATTCTGGCTGCCACACCTTGTGGCCGATTGGGCTGAAATATAAAACATACGTTCCCCATGTATACTAAATCTGAATTTTGAAATTTGACATTGACCGATGCAGCGGTTCCAGAGAAAACATTATTTAATATTTCCCTTCAATCCAATATGGCTGCCAAACCATGCGGCCGATTGGGTTGAAATTTAAAACCTACATTCCTCATACCTCCCCGATCATAATTGTGAAGTTTCACATTGATTGATGTAACGGTTCCAGAGTAAACATTATTTAATATTTTCCTTCAATCCAATATGGCTGCCAAACCATGTGACCTATTAATTATTCATGAACAATCTTGTATCCTCTAATCTTGGAGAACATGTGTGTGAAGTTCCCCTCAATCCGTCCAGCCATTCTGGCTGGAGGAGAGGATTACGTGCAATGAAGTTCAGTCGTGGAAATGAGGGAGACTTCCGAGGTGACAGTGAGCAACAAACCTAAACTTCTACCCAATGGACAGAGGAAGAGGATATTAATGAATGGAGGTAAGTGTAAGGTTTAAATTTGGGGAATAAAGCAGTTTCTGCCAGAATGGCTGTGATGTAAATGAGGCTGGGTGGAGAGGTGAGAAAGCAGGAGAAGCGAGACCAGAAATAAGCAGGTTAACAAGAACTGCAAAGTCTCCATCCTGCTTATGGTGAAGAAGTAAACCCTGAAACTTGGCTTCCCGACCTGAGATTCCAATGACACAGAAGGCCTTGGATTATAGAGCCTCAGAGGGGAGGGCGAGATGGGAAGCAGTAACACCAGCCCACAATGGGGGACCATATTCTCAGACACTTTAGATGAAGAGTTTGTACAGAGTTGTAAACTTATGATGGCAGGGTCTCAAAGTACTTGGCCCTGCTAAAAATTCTGAAGAGGTAGCCAGCTTAAAGATATAATCTGCTCAAGAAGGGTTATAACTGATCAACTAAGAAGCCCCATGGAGCCCTCTGTCACAAGTTGCCCACAGAAATCAAGTGGGGGATTTGCTTGCAGGTCCTTAAAGCTTAGAAAAAGTGAGAATATTTGTCCTTGGAGAAAAAGACAATGATGAACAGTTGCTCATTTTCTCCAGATCGGCAGACAGGAATGCTGCCTGGAGGAAGGGCTGTGGAACGATCCTGCACAGAGACAGACCGTGGAGTCATCTGCAAAGTGATACAATGGATTTTGCACTGTGGTTGGAGATCACAAAATTGGAGAAAACATCAATCTTAGGTCTGCTGCAATTAATTATCGATCCCTTGCATCACTGGTTATGATGGAGAGAAGGATGACTGGTCTCGTGATATATATATCGGACAATTCTGCAATCTGTTCACCATTATTGTTTGTTATATAACATGCACAATATTTATGAACTATATTCTGATCACGGTTTTTGCAAACACAACTTATTACTCCAGGCATTGAGCAATATTTATTTTAATAAACCAAGGACATGACAGGGTTTTCACAATCAATTTATTTGAGATCATAGGAAACAAAACCAAACCCATCGGTCTGTATTTCTGAAAATATGGAAGGTATGTTCCAGTTCCAAGAGGACTTTGTAAGTGTGGTTCAAAAGATGAATGAAACACCATGTATTTTCATTTCAATTTTGTAATACACTGTACAGCGTGTTCATCTTTATAAATGCAAGACTGAAAGAGAAGCACTTCAGTTTGTGATTTGGTTTCCGCACCAACTTTA
Source organism: Eptatretus burgeri (assembly GCF_056783735.1). Classification (NCBI taxonomy): domain Eukaryota; kingdom Metazoa; phylum Chordata; class Myxini; order Myxiniformes; family Myxinidae; genus Eptatretus; species Eptatretus burgeri. The sequence goes on from NC_140963.1 coordinate 89,921,216, forward strand.
TGCATTTCATAAACTAGCCAAATTTGAAACCGACATTCAAATTGAAGGACTTCACCAGACATTACATTTGTAATTTCTTTGCTACTGCTATACGGGACTTTCACAATGATGTCTGAGCACAGATGAGGCCTTTCGCACATGCGCTGTGTGTGCGCGCGTTTTCAGCGACTCACTTCCGCTAGATGGGGCACTTTTAACCTGTTGTTGCTCAGGTGAAATCACACACACACACACACACACACACACACACACACACACACACACACACACACACACACACACACACACCATCTGCTGCTGTGCAAGGGGACTGGCTTATAATGTTTTCAGGTTTGCAAGAAAAACGAATTGTGCAACCAGGTAAAATTATTGCACTACAGGTGAGCATGTGGAGGTGCACATTTTATGGCACCAACATCAATAAGTTCAGCAATTTCCTCGTTCCTAAAACCACACTCACTAAGAACAACCTCTGTATGCTCACCAGGCCGAAGTGAAACAGAATGGGCAGCCGTTGCTGGTGTGCGAGAAAGTTTTGGGGCAGGAGTAGGGTCGCCCTTTATGGTGAACGATGACCGGGCCTTGGCATGCGGGTCCAAAGGACTCTCAGTGACATGAAGAACTGGAGTAACACATGCATCTTTGCCTTCAAACACCTCGCACCATTGGGCCATTGTGCGGCATGCAAACTTCTCTGCAAAGATCTTTTTCATGCGAGGCCAATCGAATATGCTCATTTGTGGTGGCAGTTGGTCTGGGTTCAACTCCAAACCTGAGACAGAACCACAAACAATGGTCAACACTTTATGCGAAATGTAGGAACCACAGCATTCATACTCAGAATAGCTCACCACCCACACCAACATGATCAGTCTCAGGATGACAGGCATAACTGCAAAATAAACAAAATAATGATAGTAACGTAGCCCTTGCATTAAAAATAACGACCAACAAAGGATTGAAAAGGGACTCTCACTGACCTTCAAGTAATTTAGTATAAAACTGTGGTTCAATGGCACCCACTGCGACAAAGCGGTTGTCGGCAGTACGATATGTGTTGTAAAAATGTGCTCCCATATCCAGAAGGTTTTCACCTGCAGGTTGAGACCATATCCCTGTAGATTGGCTTTGCCATATAAATGATCCAATATATGCTGCACCTTCTACCTGCACATCGCAAGAGCAGAAAACGAGTTTCTTCAACTGCAATCAACTCCAAAATCTGTAAATACAAATCTATAATTTATCATCTTTGGCAATATGTTAATTCAATAGCCAATCACAGAGCATTGCTCAATCTCGAAGGAAGCATCCACTACACCGAAAACAAAAAACGTCGAAACAAACCGGTCTCAATGAAACTGTTCAACGGCATCGCGTAATGTGCATTCCAATGCCCAATATTAAAATTATACAACTTTCATTACGAAAAGTGTTGGCACAGCACTCATCATTATAACAGTACAATACAATCATAGTTTTCAAATAAAGTAACAGACCTCAATCTACTGTATAAATTACACACCACTCACGAGTGATGAAGACAGACAGGAATACCTTCTTTACCCAGATATTTCACAATGGCATTAAGAGTCAACAATGGGGGAGATGTTGGTGGAGTATTGGTGTGTGCAGTGGTTAAAGTAAAGTGTGGGAAAAAGTAAACAATTTCTGCTTTGTGGACAATATTACCTCGATATTGGAAATGTAACCATTGTTAGATACACACATACTCCTGAAATCAGCCAATTACCACAATTCGGTATCAAGTAAATTTAGCAGACGTCAAGAGTGCACCGAATTGGGAAAATCTTTTCCAAACCAAAAGGAAGGGTTTGATATTTGAGAAGAACAAGCAAGTTGCCCATTCCCACATGGGATTCTAAACGGGGTAGGGATGGAGATGGCAAAAATGCAAATGACATCTGCTGTCATTGAGCCGGCAAGCTGGGCGCAACAATTCGCATTTATTGCCACGTCTGATGCAATTTAAATGCTCCAATGGTGGCGAGGGGCTCCATTTGAAACTGTTCGTTCGACAGATGTAGCTTTTTGATGCCTATCGTCCGTAATAAAAAATTGTATTGGTTTCATCTCCAGTGACCAATTGCATATTAATCGTAGGGTACCCACTTGGCAAGGGTAAGACCTTTAGATCCCTGGGAAATGCCATCAATACCTACAATGAATATCTTCAAGCCAATTAAGTGCTTTTTTCACACACACAAAAAAATCCTGCTGTGTACAGTACCCAATGGCATGGACTAACATTTAGTGTGAAAAAGATGTAACAATGATGAGGAGGAGAAAAAACCAAAAACTTAATAAGGTTAAGAGATGAGGGTGGGTGGGAACAAAATGACAAAAATAATCTGCCATCAACTGTAAGATTTAGTGCCACATGGTTCACTTGCAGTGTGAAAATGGAAAGGGATATAAGCTCATCAACATCATTCATGTTGGATAACATGTGAAGTTTATTTTGAAAAATACCATTGCTTTACCATCACTAATAAATGTTTCATCACTTCTTTAAAATAATTTCCCATGGTGAGATGAAAACTTCCTTCATATAACAGAATTCTATTGAAGTCTTCACAGTAAATGTTGTTACAGATCTTGCCGTGGGGGTAAAATGGGAATATATTAGAATAGTCATGTCAAAGTGCAAATAAATGGAAGGTCACCGATTGCAAATGAAACGTACAAATGGTGTAAAGGGCAAAGCTCTGAAAAGGTGGAAAGGGTCTCAAAATATCTTCAGGGCATAATTTATGATCTGAATTGTCTTGATTATCAAAAGGGGTTTAAAAGGTTTTAAAATGTCTAAAAATGGTCTAAATGTCAAAGGGGTCTGTGTCTTAAAATATTTGAAGCGTGTGCAGGTCTAAAGAGTAGAAATGGGTTTCAGGAGTCTAAGCTAAGGGTTCTAAAGGGATTTAAAGTGTTTAAAGGGTCTTAAAAAGTCAAAAGGGTCAACTGAAGGATGTAAAGGCATTTAAAGGTCTAAAAGGTACAGTACGTTCCAATATAACGTAATTAATGTATGCAATTAATAGGCACAGTCAGTCCAATGATATGATATAAACAAATGTACTCGCAGTCCAAAATTAATAGACACATTCCAATGAAACGTAATTGATAGACGTAGCACTCACATTTCATTAGTATGCAATTAATAGACATACTGCACTCACATTGCATGAGTACTCAATTAATAGACATACTGCACTCACATTGCATGAGTACTCAATTAATAGACATACTGCACTTACATTGCATGAATACTCAATTAATAGATATATTGCATGAGTACTCAATTAATAGACATACTGCACTCACATTGCATGAGTACTCAATTAATAGACATACTGTACTCACATTGCATGAGTACTCAATTAATGAACACACACATTCCAATAGTACGTAATTAATCGACGTACTCATTCACCATTATTACCATGTACCCTTATTATTATCATCATTACGTAAAATTATCATTATAATCATTATCATCATTATGTAAAATTATCATTATCATCATTATGTAAAATGATCATAATAATCATTATTATCGTCATTGTGTACCATTATCATTACAAGTTGGAAGAGGATGGTGGCAAAAAGATGATCTATAAATTGGCTTGTGGCAGGAATGAGGACATAAGGAACATGAGGGGGTGGGGGGATGATTAAGGATGGTAGCGGGAGGCCAGTGACAGAGAAGGGGGCAGCATCAAAGGGGTGGAAAGGATATTTCAAGGAGCTGTTGAACCGGGAAGGAAGCAACGGCGAGCTCTAGCTTCCATGTTATGTAGAGGGGAAAGTGGAGATCACGGATGAGGAGGAGGTGCAGACAGCATTAAAGAGGATGAAGAAGGGAAGAATGCCAGGTATTGATGAGTTGCATACAGAGATGCTAGTTGCTGCAGGAGAAGTCTGAATCAGTTGGATGGAGAAGGCTATTGAATGTACGGTAAGTGTGAGAGAGCCTGAGATTCCGGAGGATTTGGGGGACAGGGCTAATTGTGTTGATATGGAAGAGGAAGGGCGATGTTCAATATCCGGGGAAATACAAGGACATTATACTCCAAAGTCATGTCATAATGGTATTCGAGATGATTCTGGACAGGAGGATAAAGAAGAGTGTGGAGATGGAGATCGGCGAAGAGCAACAGGGGTTTAGTAAGGAGAGGGGGACGAAGGATGCAATGTTCACGCCGAGGCAGTTGGTGGAGAAAAGGTTGGAAGTGCAGTGTGAAATGGCAATGGGATTCGTGGACCAGGAGAAGGCCAACGACATTATTCCGAGAGAGATGGTGATGGCAACGATGAGATGGACTCGTGTGTTCGAAGCAAAAGTTACGTTGGCGGAAGGGATGTACAAGGGAATAAAGGGAAGAGTTTGGGTTTTTCCTGGGATGTCGGAGGAGTTCAGTCTAAACATCGGTTTGAGGCAGGGAAGCTCTCTCAGCCCACACAGGTTTATCATGGTGATTGAGCTGGTAAGCAGGAGGGTAAATGTGAAAGGTAATCTGGGGAGGATGTCGTATGCTGACGATTTGGCTGTTGTGGCGGAGAGTAAGCGGGAGGTTCAGGAGGTACTGGGGTAGTGGAAAGAGGAATTCTGGAATTCTGGACTGAGGATGAGTGTGGAGAAGACTGAGGTGATTGGGGGGGGGGGGGTCTGGCAGCAGAGAAAGTAAATGAATATCGGGTTTGAGGGGAAGGAGTTCAGACAGGGAAATATGTTAGAATACCTGGGAGGAAGAGTGACTGGTGAACGTAAGTCAGAGGCAGAGGTTCAGAAGAGGATTCAGGTGGGTGTGAATGCGTGAAGGATGGTGGATGTTCTCTTTGCCCTTTACTTTGCTGTCTGTCTGTCTGTCTGTCTGTCTGTCTGTCTGTCTGTCTGTCTGTCTGTCTGTCTGTCTGTCTCTCTCTCTCTCTCTTTGCCGTTCTCTCTTCCCCCATCTGCCCCCAAGTGTCCAGCTCATTTCAGCTGGTATTTCACCAATCTCCCCATAAAACTCACCTGCACACCAACCTCCTCTCTCAGTTCATCCATCCTCTTCACTCCCACAATCATCCTGACCCACTTGTTCTCACAAACCTCCAGCCTCTGTTGTCTCTCCGTCAGTACCACCATCTCCAGATCATAAAGGTAGGCAACCGTTACACACGACATCAGAACCTTCCTTTTCAGTTTTGTTGATATATTTGTCTACCATTACTCCCTCTACCCTCATCCGTGCATTTGCACACACCTGAATCCTCCTCCGCTCATCTGACTCAGACTTACCATCTCCAGTCACTGTTCCTCCCAAGTACTCAAACCTATTTCCCTACCTGATTTCCTTCCCTTCTAACCTGATATTCATTTATTTACTCTGCTGCCTGACTCATATCACCTCAGTCTTCTCCATACTCATTTTCAGCCCATGCTGCCCAAATGCCTCCTTCCATTCCCCAGTACTTCCTGTACCACAACAGCCAGATTGTCCACAAACACCATCCTCCCCATACTACCCCTCCAGCTCACCTTCATGCTTTTCCATTTCAGTGGTGCCATCACCATCTCTCTTGGGACAGTGTCGTAGGCCTTCTCCAGGTCCACAAATCCCAAAGCCGTCTCACCTTGCACCTCCAACCTCTTCACCACCAACTGTCTCAAAGCGAACACCCATTCGTCATCCCCCCACCCTATCTTAACACCTATTGCTTTTCACTGATCTCCATCTCCACACTCCTCCTCATCCTCCCATCCAGAACACTCTCCAGCACCTTCGGTCCATGACTGAGGAGCGTAATGCCCCTGTACTTCCCCGGATCTTGAACATCACCTTTCCCCTTCCATATCAACACAATTAACTCTGTCTTCCACTCCTCAGGAATTGTCCTCCACTCCTCCTCAAAAAAAGAGGAATGAAGGAGTGAAGGTGAGCAGTGATTCTTGATTTTGGCATTATCACCAGAAGGGGTTTTTTGCTGGACCTTAAATGCCTTGCAGAATTATAGGGGAGACAGATCACAGACAGAGCGGGGGGGGGGGGGGCAAGGCTGGAGAGGAAACGGTAGAAGACAGAAAGACCACCGACCTGCCTGGGTGAGAGAGACCCAAAGACTCAGCTTCATCGCAGGAGATACCACTGATCCGAAATGCCTTGCTTTCCACAGTATGAAGTTGAGCTCGGTGTGAGGCAGGAGCACCATTCCAGAGGGGAGAGCAGTGCTCCATCAGACTGTGGATGAAAGCTTTGTAAGTGGTTAGAAGCTCAGGTGTGCCAATGGACGACTTTGCACGACGTACGTTGCCCAGTCGGTGACTGGCTTTGGAGGGCAGTGCATGGAGAGTGAGGAATAGAGTTTTTGATAAAGAGAGCAACACCGCCGCCAGGACGAGGTTCAGGTCTCTCATAACGGAGGAGGGAGTAACCAGGGAGAGAAACTAAGGAGTCAGAGACATCTTGAAGGAGGAAAGTTTCTGTTTAGCAGTTTATGTCTGGTTTGTCGGTGGCAACCTGTATGGAAAGATCTGTCAGGTTCGAGTGAAGGCCCCAGGTGAGGGGGTAAGAAGAGGGGAGGCAGCTTTGAGGAGGGAGATGTGAAGGTGAGGGGAGATTTGAAGGGGAGGGGTGAGGTGGAGATTTGAAGGGGAGGGGTGAGGGCAGAGATTTGAAGGGGAGGGGTGAGGGGGGAGATTTGGGGGCGAAGGGTGAGGGGGGAGATTTGGGGGCGAAGGGTGAGGGGGAAGAATTGAGGGAGAAGTGTGAGGGGGAGAATTGAGGGAGAAGTGTGAGGGGGTATAATTGAGGGAGAAGTGTGAGGGGTATAATTGAGGGAGAAGTGTGAGGGGGTATAATTGAGGGAGAAGTGTGAGGGGGTATAATTGAGGGAGAAGTGTGAGGGGGTATAAATGAGGGAGAAGGGTGAGGGGGAGAATTGAGGGAGAAGAGTGAGGGGGTAGAATTGAGAGAGAAGTTTGAGGGGGAGAATTGAGGGAGAAGTGTGAGGGGGAGAATTGAGGAAGAAGTGTGAGGGGAGAATTGAGGGAGAAGGGTGAGGGGAGAATTGAGGGACAAGGGTGAGGGGGGAGAAAGGTGTGGGGGGGCTTTTGGGGGGGGAGTGAAGTTTTCTTTGAAGAGGGAGGAGGTGGCTGAATTGAGCGGGAGGGGTGAGAGGGAAGTTTTGAGGAGGAGAGACGATGAAAGCAGGCATGGTCAGGGGGAGGAGGGAGAAGGGAGGGGTTGGGAGAGAGGAAGGATGAGACTGGGAAGTGGTATGGAAAAGATGGGAGCGGGCAGGGGGCCGAACAATATTTGAGGGGCTGGGAAGTAGAAAGAGAGCGCATGTTTGAGATATTGAGGAGTGTACTGGATGAGAGTGTGAGATATCTGTTAGATTGGAACGGAGCCCACAAATGTTTGAAAACTATACAGTTTGGGATACCAGAGGGGGAACTGTTAGTAAGGCAGAGGACAGTGGAGAGATGCTCAGAAAGGAGGTAGGATGGGGGGGGGGTCAAGATGGGAGGAGTCAGGAGAGGGTATAATGGGGAAGGAGTTAGGAGGAAGTAGATTTAAGGAGGTGGGATGAATTTGCACTGAAGTTGGAAAAAAAAAAGTGATTAATAATGGAAGACGAACAAGCATTGCAAAATGAGATTTTAAAAATTCGTCGGTCAGAGATTCATTTATATACATCAGAGGATGGATGGAGTGCAGACAAATTTCGAGAATGGAGGAAGGAAGTGTTGTAACAGATGAAATTGAAATCAGGTTTTTGAACAAGAGGAGCACGATAGAGAGGGGATGTGCCGCCACACTGTGCCGGTTGACTAGTCATGCGTATTCATTGTTGTCGCTTCCCTGTGGCTCTGCCTACCGAAAGCCAAGATATGCCGCCGCCACACTGTGCCGGTTGACTAGTCATGCGTATTCATTGTTGTTGCTTCCCTGTGGCTCTGCCTACCGAAAGCCAAGATATGCCGCCGCCACACTGTGCCGGTTGACTAGTCATGCGTATTGATTGTTGTCGCTTCCCTGTGGCTTCGCCTACCGTGAGCCAGGAGACGCTGTGTTAAAAATGTCGCCTTGCCATGTGGTTTTTTTGCCCGCTGCGATGAAAAATGCTTTTTTGTGCCAGACTGTGGCCAACAACAGTGCGAGTGATGCGTTTTGTTTATCGTTCAACACCAGAATTTTGTACTGTGACTTTATGTCGGCATGAAACAGTTCGATGCTCTAGTTTTACCGACGAACTTTGACAATTGTGTTACAACAACCTATAGGAAAGAACTTGCAACTTTGATGTGTAGACAAATGTAAAGCTCTGCGGTCTATTCTAGTGACTCCAATTTGTCATTACACCGTTACTCTGATCAGTGATTTTAATATACATCTTGTACATGTATAACGATCACCGTAATATCTGTGTCAACTTACTATAACATTTTATTTTTGTTTTTGTTACAGCGATTACCACAATTCATACCATTCGTCAAGAATAAAGAACTCTAAGCCTCAGCATGGTTGTTAGACGTTACGTTCATTGGCGGATGGGGGTTAGCTGTATGCTATCCGGTCCAGACCGGAGAGGCAGAACAGGGGAAGTCAAAACATTTAAAAAAAACTGTTTTTGTTGTTGTTGTTTGAAGATTATGGAAGATGAGGGAAGAGTGAAGAAAAAAGTCCTGAAGGTGAGTGGTGAATACCTTCCCGATCAAAGTGGGATTGGAAATGTGGAAAGGGAAGAATAAGAACGGAGAGAAAGCGTCCATACAGGAAGCCACATGGTTACGGGAGGGAAAGGTGAGAAGGGAGAAGATTCTTTTTTGTCATCATTTAAGACATGAAACAGAGGGTATAGTTGCGAGGAAATTGAAGGTGTTGTGGAGGTATAGGGGAGGAAATAAAACTGCAGGTGATAGAGAAAACACAACAACAAGATCGTGATCACAGACGGGAAGAAGAAGAAGGGTAGGCCTCAAGGAAACGTGATATGAAAAGATCGACGAATACTCACCAATTGGTACAAATTTTAACCCAAAACTGAACTGGAAACACAGTAAACACAGAGATAACAAAAGGATAGTTAAAACGTGACAAAAATGAGCAAGAAAATTTATCTCTGAGAAAGTCGGCAGAAACCCTGAAAAGAACCGCCACCGTCGCTCAAGAACCAGAAGTGCTCAAGGAAGCTGAAACTTTCAGGGATCAATGAGGGGAGCCTGAAGTTGTGCATGTTCAAGTGCTGTTTGATTCCATCAAGTTTTTGAAAAATAAAATTATTTTCACCCATTTTGGTATTTTCTTCCATCGGGGGAGGGTGGGTGCAATTGGAATTATCCAAGTTGTATAACCACATTGTATTATATTTATACACAAGCAGTACGCATGTTTTTGATTCATATACGCAACACGGGTTAATTGTATTTTATGCACCACCCAAATAAAGGGATGTGTCAGAAAAATGTGTTGCACGCTTGGAGCAAGATCGCCTGTCGGGTGTGTACTCTGCTATGGTGTTAATCATCATAAAGATAATAACATGACCCCCCCCCCACCCCTCCACTGCATTCGGAAATGCCGATTCGTGCCCAAATTACCTGGGCAGACGCGGAGACATTTTCGCCCTCTACCAGACCGGTGGCGCAGCGGAAACAATATCAACGACATTGAGAAATGGCTAAGCTTGGAAAATCCTCCAAAGAGGTTGGTGGTCGATCACACTTTGTGCAATGAGGCTAATATTGTCAGGCATTGATTTACAACATTGTCAAAGAAGACACCAAAATCTATGGGGGGTGGGGGGAGGAACTGACCGGCATGCTTGATGCTAGGTTATATGGTGAGTTGTTTAATACTGCATGAAATGTCCTCGTTTGCCTTATCTATGTAAATAATAATTAAAATAACCCTGCTTTCTTGTCACACCATGCTCGCATCGATAACTTGTCCACTGCCCGAGTGACTCCTTTCCAGCAGAGCGAGTGCAATGCCCAGGGCACAAAGCACACTGCCACCTGCAAAGTCTGCCAAGAGGTTTAAGGGTGGTGATGGATTCTCATCCTTCTTGCACATCATGGACAGCAGGCCTGTGAGGGAAGAACTGAATGAAATGCAAATACATACTGTACTTTGTGTGATAAAATGTTAAAAAAAAAATTAAATACCTGCGCATTATAGCTTTCTATAAGACAAAAGCTTCTTTTAAAGTTCCCCCTTCCTCCTCCCAAGGCTCAGAGAGTAGCTTGCACATATATTACATGCAGGACAAGGACAGTGGGAAATACTGTACCAGTGTCCTTCAGGAGGAATTTCAAGGACAAGGGCGGACAACAGACAAATTTGTATCGTAGAATCATGAGCAATGTGTTCAGATGTTAATGTCAACTATGCTTCCTGCATTCTATCAAAGAGATAAAGTGATTATGATTTAAATCGTTTCCTGGGTCTTGTCAAGCAGGGAAGTGGAGGTTGGGAGAGCATTTAAGAGGTGTGAACACACAGCCTGTGTGAAGACAAGAGTTATTGATGAGGGCCACTCTGTGGCTGAAGCATTGGATTGTCCGAACTTGTGTTTTTTGGCTTGTTAACAAAAACCTCGCTGCAGTCGACAATACCCGTCGAGTCGTGGACACGATGGTTGTGCTTTTTGCTTTTAGTCTGGGATTTGCGAAATGTTGGTGAACATCAAATGTCTGCAATTGGTATATCAGTGTTACTGTGACCATTCCGGTAGGCAGGTTCATTCGTCCCCACTAGCTCTGTCGTCCAAAAAGCCTCGTCACACTCGTATCCAAATAAACCTTCAAAACAGCAAGTCCTGGTCCGCTTTATCAAGTATGGTTGAAATGTAGAACAAGGGAAAGGAATGAAATACCAGAAAGGGCAACATAGTTGATGTCATGCCCTGCTGCATGAGCATAAGGTCCATTTTGTCCAAAGCCCGTAAGCCGAGCATAGATCAATCGTGGATTCACCTTCATGAGGACATCTGGTCCAAGACCAAGCCGTTCCATCACACCTTGATGGGTCAGAGGAGGCATATTCTTGCAGAATCGTTGTTTGAAAGCAATTTACACAATTGTGCCGATTAAAAACGATACACAGGCTGAGTCAAAAGTCCAGAAGCATGGGAAGGAAAGGAAAAAAAAAATAGGGGCAATACCCACGGACGCTCACCTGGTAGAATAATGATACTGAGGAGGAAGTCAACATGGGACGGAATTAGGAAAATGTGCCAATGAACCAATGTTCTGGCCCCGATTTGATTGATTGATCGATTTATTTTTAAATGGCGTCAACAAACTTTGGTACATCACGGGTGATGAAGGTTGTGGCCAAGTTTCATCGGAAATGTGTGTCCAGTTTCTGAGAAGAAAGCAAATACCTATTTTGTGGGGCAACCCCCCCTCCCCCTCATAGATCTCCTTCGACCCCGATATTTTTTAAATGTCGTGAACAAACTTTGGTACATCATGGGTGATGAAGGTTGTGGTTAAGTTTCATCGAAATTGTGTGTGTAGTTTCAGAGAAAAAGTTTAAAATGTTTTTGGACGGACGGATGGACGGACTGTCGATGCGCAATCCCATAAGCTCTCCGGAACTACGTTCCAGGCGAGCTAATAACAAGCAAACTTTTGTGTTTCCAGACTTTTGACTCAACCTGTATAGATGAGGTTTACATTGAAAAAAAATACCGATTTTTTAGTACTTCGAATCTTAGCTATCACAAGGTTCCATTGGCAATTCACACACAATGGGCACCAAAGCTCACCAGGTCGATAGGGCTCAATAAGGACATCATAATCCTTGCACAGCCTTTGCAGAACGCCCACTCCTTCCGGTAGTTTGAGATCTACTGCCACAGACCGTTTCCCCCTGGAGAGCCACCCTCCGTGATTTAAGATACCCCTAGATTCCTGGACACGATTTATCGTGACCACGTTTGCACCAAAATCGGCCAAAATCATGCCACAGAGTGGGACTGGGGCAAGACCAGCCAACTCGAGCACACGCACTCTGCTCAGTGCCATTCCACGTTGCATCTGCAGAAAACATAAATGGCTGTAGTTCAAAAAAATAATAACAATTCATTCCTATTTTATTCACAATCATCATAACATCAAGATAAGAATCAAATATTTCACAACATTTTGGATGAAAATATTTAATAGAACCCTCCATTTACATTCTACAAAACAATTGAGATATTTTTTTAGTTCCAGCTCCAAAATCAAGACATATTGTTGTGGGCCGGAGTTCGGCGGCGATAAACGACCACTAGGTGGAGCAGTTGAGTCGTCTCCCACCGAACACCCGGAATTTAAGTCGTGATTCTCTAGGACAATTTAGGACAACTCCGAAAGTCACGGGTCCCTTAGCGGACCGTGGACGCCAATATTTCGACCGCGTGGCGTAGGGTTAATTGTCTCGATCTCCAATATACCTAAATAGCCACGCAGTTTAGCTACCGGGGAAACCACACCCTCGACGGGCTCTGTCGAACCGGGTCGCTCTGTCGAACCGGGTCGCTCTAGCGACCTCAGTCCAGTGTAACCGAGCGGAGTTACCAGAGCCGCGCTGGTCCCAATCACAACTTACGGCACCAACGGCCTTACTATTTCTCAATACGCACCGTGCTGGGTCAATGAAAGAAAGCACAGAAAACGAGCTGGTGCATTTAACACGGGGGTTTATTTTACAATAATCGGGAAGGGAGACACAGATCAGAGTTATCACGAATAAGAAATGTAGTTCACAATGTACAAGGCACTTAACAATTCTACTTACAGACGGGGCCCACGGACACACACACACACACACACACACACACACACACACACACACACACACACACACACACACACACACACACACACACACACACACACACACACACACACACACACACACGAAAATGGACACTGTGGATCTTTATTGGGTAGAGCCGGGCCGGGGTACCTTCCCGCCTCGTGTGGTCACACCGACTCCAAACCACCACGGTGGGACCCGAAGTCCACGGCCCACGTTCCTGGCTACTCGGCTGCCACTACCACCAGAAGCCACCACAAAGGGGCCGCAGACGACGACCGAGACCAAACCACCACGACAGCAGACAAAGCCAATCGCCACCAAGACTGCAGACGCTCTAACAACGACCAACCCTTCTTCTCTTGAGGTGGAAGCGATTTCTTTTTCCTCCCACTCGCCTCCTGATTGGACGGTCGTCTCGAGGGGTGTGTCGAGGCATCTCGGAGGCCCGCCTCCCGAAGAGGCTCTGTTGTAGCTTTTGGCACACTGGCCTCCCATTGGCTGGGGCGCGCGTGCGATGCTCGCCCTTCGCTCATTGGCTGGAGGAAACGTCCCATGCCCTTCCTTGGAGCAGAGCCTCGATCTGAGGTGATGGAGGCTCCGCCCATGCCTTCAGCCAAAAACACGTGGGCAATGGTGACCGGGTTGAGTGAGGGACGGTGCCGTTGTTGTTGTTGTTGTTGTTGTTGTTGTCGTTGTAGTAGATGTAATAAACCTGACTATAAAATAACTCACAGCGCACACACGAAATTCCCATGAGACAGAAGGACGGGACCCTGACTCTAAACACACACTCTTTCGAAATAACTGAGCTACGGGGACTGCTGTCTGTCTGTGTGCAAATGGCTTCCAGATTCGTAACAATATCGGGTCATGATGGATGCACGATCGAGGGAAGTACTCAAAGGTCAATCACTACAGTTGACAATACCCATCATTTTGCGAACTCAATGTATAATGTGCAAGTACCAGAGAGTTTTGATTCGTGGGACAAATAGGCAGATAAGAATGTCGGTCCTACTCTGGTAGATGTATACCAGTTTATTTGGAACCTGCTCTGATTTGGGTTTTGTTCTGACATCATCACATACTTTGCATCTTAATCATTCATACCTTATTTCCCCCCAACCGAAACCCCTCCCCCCTCTCTTGTCTGTAGCACGAGTCCAGGATTATTTCTGGTTTCTTCCGCCTGGGTTTTTGATGTAACACTCACCTTGAACTCTTATGTATGTGGCTATTTTTTGCACTTTTTTGTTGTCACCTCCGCCACCGAAGGTGGATGGAGGTTATGTATTCACCCCTGTTTGTTACTTGCGAAAATGAAAGATTTTTCAAGTACACTACATTGGTTGATCACGTGTGTTATTCTGTTTGTTTGTACGTCAACCGCCTCCAGGTCACAATTTCAAATCGATCTTCACAAAACTTCACCACCTAGTAGAGTTCGTCAAAAGCAAGAAGCCTATTGTTTTTGAGGTCAAAAGGTTAACATTGGCCAAAGGTCACCAACTTTGTCAATCTTCTAAATTCCTCAATTTTCATCTGATTGACCAGAAATTTGAACAAGATTTGCATACCAGGTCACTGAATTCAACTACCAATTATTTTTGAGCTCGACATGGGCCAAATATTTCTCGATTTATCAATTTTCATCTGACTGACTTGAAGCTTGAACAGGATTTGCATATCAGGTCACTAAATTCAACCGCTGTTTGTCCGTGAGCAGGATAACTGCGAGAAGAAGTTAAGGACAGATTGGGATGAAACTTGGTGGACAGGTTGAGTATGTGACGAGGATGAATCGATTCAATTTAAGTGAAGATCCGGATCTGGATACTAGAAATTTTTCAGTGATCCTTTACTGTTAAAAGATCGGGCCAAAAACGATATGTAGCACAATATCTCAAAAAAGTTGTGTATGAGTTATCAAAAAAAACTTGGTGGATGGGAGAGTCGGTGACAAGAACAATTTGATTCGATTTTGGTTCAGGTCCAGATGTAGATCTGGCCCATCAGTGGAATACAAAATGTAAATTGTTCAGCCTGGCGGAGGCATGTGCTCTTCCGCGTGATGATCTAGCTGCTGTACTTATGTTTCTACGAGGAGCATACATGACTATGGGGAAGTGATGAGATGGGGACAAGCGCCGGTCATGATGGGCTGACGCACTTCTTCTTATTATTTCGGCTGCTCCCGTTAGGGGTCGCCACAGCGGATCATCCGTATGATCCGCATAGTTATTTGGCACATGTTTTACGCCGGATGCCCTTCCTGACGCAACCCTGGTCGCCTCTTACGACACAGGGATATGGTACACCTATTTTAACCGGGGTATACACCGGCCCAGTACACTGGTACTCATTTCGCCGACCTCGGAAGGATGACAGGCTGAGTCAACCCCCTGGTGTATTAATTCAGTGGCCCAACGGGGCTTGAACTCAGGACCTTTTGGATCCCAAGCTGCTGCCCTAACCACTGCGCCAACACCAGGCTGATGGGCTGACGAACTGTCATACTTAATTATGAATCAATTTTTTTATTGTAAATCAATTTATTATTATTATTATTATGACTATATTATTATTTTGTTTTTGGTCTGAGGTCTGGATTGTTATTCCAACAGAAAGTTTCTTCAGCATCGACAGAGACGTACATCAGATATGATTAGGTCGACTGTCTTTTCTTCGTAAAGAACTTCAATATTAGCCACATAGATTAATTTTATGAAACAGAAACCAGCCTGTCATATGACCATTCACAACATTCTAGAGCACAGAATTTCTCACCATCGTTGGAAGTTTGAATCAAACATTTATAACTTGAAGGGCACTTGGTAGAGCACATACCTCCACCACGGAATGCCTGATCCACGAGAACATATCTGGCCCACTACATTTTTTAAATATCATGCTATATATCACTATATCAGTTTTGGCCCTTTCTCTCAATGATGAAGAATCACCTAAATAATTAAATAATTCTCGTATCCAGATCCGGATTTCGGATCTTCACCAAAATCGAATCAGTTCGTCCTCGTCACACACCCAACATGTCCACCAAGTTTTGTCAGAATCTGTCCACAACTTTTTGGAGATATCGTGCACACAAACAAACAGACAGACAGACAGACAGACAGACAGACAGACAGACAGACAGACAGACAGACAGACAGACAGACAGACAGACAGACAGACAAACAAACAAACAAACAAACAAACAGACAGACAGAAAGAGATGAAAACATGAACCTCCTTCACCTTCGGTGGTGTTGGTAACAATTCCTCCTTCACTGCTTATTTTGGTTTTCAAAAGATCAATTCACTTCTTTGCAACTATCGTATCCATCCCTATCGGGCAGAAATACTTCGCTGGTACGCCAATCTGGAAAAAAAGCAAATGGAAAGGAAAAGTTACCAAAAGTACAAAACAATGAAACGTGGAAATGTATATTATCTAAAATTAGAAGTTGATATTTTCAAGAACACTCACAAGGGAAGGAAGACAACAACAACAACAAACAAGCCCCGCCCACTTCCGCTGATACCCGGAAATGGGTTTTGTGCGAATCGATGAAAGTGATTGTCTTCATGCTTTTTTAAAATAAACTTATTCACGAAACGATGTTGTAATCTCAACCAAACGGCGAAGTTACATTGATGTGCACTTGTCCAGACACGTCATGAGTTGTGTCCAGGGCCCCTCTTCACGTTGCACGTACCATTGTGTTGCCACCGCGCTTATCCTTCTCCACGCACACGCCGCCATGTTGCTAAGCGCAGTTCATGATTCATCGCATCCCGTGTTGCATTGTGTTGATGTGAAAGTGTTCACATCGACTTTGACTTTCAACTCAAACATTCAATCTTCCAACATCTCCCGAGAATTTATCACGACGGTCGAAATATATCTGCTTCGAGTGGGCCTCCCAAGATGGCGGTCGGTGGCGACAAATTCGCACCGCTCATAATCTTTACAGTCTTGTGGAGAGTTCAATGGCGTTCAGTTCCCAAGTTGCTCGCCAAGTGCCTTAAGTCCTCAAGGCAGCACTTCATTCCAAACCGTTTATAAGGAACGGCTGGCTTGGCAAGCGCTAGCTAGCCGCTTGGTAGCTGCACACACCCCTCTCCTTATATAACATGTTTTTTTTATGCAAAAGTCAAGCCAATTGATTTCGTTTCGACTTTCGTTCTTCGAGCTGAGAAGTTACAGCATGTTAAGCGGTGTATTCGTTTGGGTCTGCGTTCAGAATTCTGGTTTAAAGTCTTCTCGATGCGGAACAAAATTTCGAACATCTTTCGAAACAACTATCAAGAGTACTTCGGGATATGTGTAAATATAACTTGATAGTCAAAAACCTTTTTTTTTTGTATTCTGCAATTGCTACGATAAAGCACTGAACGCCGGCCATGGCAGTATAGTTCGCTATAGATTAAAAAAAAAAATTTTTTTTAAGTTTATGTTGGCGGTTAATGTTCTTTTCAATACTACGTTGTAATATTTTCTTTCGTTCAGTTTGACGTAAATTTGTCGATAATCTTAAAAATATAATCACGATACTTTGTGAAGAAAATAAGGGCTTGCTGCGCCGTTTACTTTCACCGAACGTACCAGAAAAAAAGAACGAAAGAAAAAAAGGAAGGAAAGAAGGAAGAAATCCTTGCAATGGCTCCGAAGCCAGAGCCAAAGCCAAAATTTCAAGAAGGTTTGTACGCTAACTGAATTGCTTGCTCGGTTTGAGCCGTTTTAATAGTTAACAATGGTTAAGTGAAACCATTCCTTTTGGGCCTTTCGCTATGCATTGCTGTTGAGTATATAAATTTGTGCGAAGGGATATATTATATATATATATATATATATATATATATATATATATATATATATATTTTTCAAACTTCATGATTTATTGTTCTCAGAGCAATGTTCCTCACGTGTTGTACAACTGTCACCTTCAAATGATGTTCAAACTCTGAGGTAAAATTGTATTGTATTATTTGCTTTTGTCTATTTTATTTTTTTTTTGGCGCCTTTCGCACCTCAGTTTGCACCTCAGACTCGATAACCGCTCACTCACTGGCTTTATCACTCTCATGAATTGATGATGCAATTCGATGCCGGCGAGAGCTCGCCGACTCTTCGTGAAGGACACCGTGCGATCTTCCACGTCCACCGACGAATGGGACACCCAGTTGGACGACTCTCCGAGGGACGGCACACGTATCGATGAGAATCGCTCTGCCTGTGAAACACCGGCGATGGGAGTTTATAGCTGCGTCGGGATTCGAACCCAGGCTAGTGCATACCTCCAGACCATGCTGCCAGCCCTTTTGGGGGGAGGTAACCAGGCAGCTACAGGTGGAGCAAATCGGGTTTTAGGTTGTATTCGGAGGGGGTCAATTATAAATCAAAAGAGGTGGTGTTAACATTGTACAGGAATTTAGTGAGGGCCACAACGAGAATATTGTGTGTAGTTTTGGTCACCACAGTTCCGGAAGGACTTGGATGCCACAGAGAGGGCTCAGCGCAGGATGACCATATTGAATCCGGGCCACGCTTGACTCAGCTATGAGGAGCGGCTGAAGGAGACGGGGCTTTTTCCCCAGAAAGGAGGTGGTTACGAGGAGACATGATGGAGATGTTTAAAATAACTAGTACGTGCCCGTACGTGCATGGCCGTATGTGCAAAAAATAAAAATAAAAACTTTCAAACCATGTAAACACAATAACCAGAAACAACAACCACACACACAGTCCGTTCCTTCGCTCTCGTAAACGACGACTGGATTGGGGCATTGTGTATATCCATAAATCTTCTTCCTCTTTCGGCTTGCTCCCGTTAGGGGTCTCCACAGCGGATCAACCGTCTCCATTTCGCTCTATCCTCCACATCTTCCATTGACACTCCAACCACCCGCATGTCCGCCCTCACCGTATCCATGAACCTCTTCTTTGGCCTTCCTCTTCTCCTGCCTGGCAGCTCCATCTTCAACATCCTTCTCCCGATATACTCCGTTTCCCTCCTGTGCACATGTCCAAACCATCTCAATCTCGCCTCTCTCACTTTGTCTCCAAACCGTCCTATCTGCGCTGTCCCTCTAATATACTCATTTCTTATCCTGTCCATCCTCGTCACTCCCAACGAGAATCGCAGCATCTTTAACTCTACCACCTCCAGCTCCGCTTCCTGTCTTTTTGTTAGCGCCACCGCCTCCAAACCATACAACATAGCTGGTCTCACTACCGTCTTGTATACTTTCCCCTTCACTCTTGCAGCTACCCTTCTGTCACAAATTACTCCTGCAACTCTTCTCCACCCACTCCATCCTGCCTGCACTCTCGTTTTCACTTCTCTCCCACACTCTCCCATCAACCATTCTTTTTTTCCAACTTCAGTGCCAACTCACCACCCTCACCCCTCACTCTCACTCTCAAAGCAACCATCCCACTCTTCTCCCTCCAAGCCTCCCTCTCACCTCTCTCAAAAATTCCCCCCTCACCTTTCTCCCACCTTTCATCCCCCTCACTATTCCTTCTCAAAGTTGCCCCCTCTCTCATCCACCAACCTGCCTCCCTCCACTGCCCTCTCACCTCCATCTCTTCACTTCACCTCCTCAAATCCTCAACTGCCTTCTTCCTTGTCTCTTGTCCCCCCTCTCCCCCAGCACCACAGAGCCTTTTCTCCTCCTCATTCGGCCCCCTCCCCTCGTTATTCTGCAATACCCCACACTCCTTCAGCAACCCTCCTTACCTGCCCCCCTCGTCCCTTGTCCTACCCTCCCCCTCCCCCTCCACCTCCTGCACCCAAAGCCTCCTCCCCTTCCTCTTCATTAAAAGTGTGGACCTCAAATATCCGGGGCCTTCGCTCAAACCTTTCAGATCTTTCCATACAGGTTGCCACTGACAAACCAGACATTATCTGCCTAACAGAAACTTTCCTTTCCCAAGACGTGTCTGACTCCCAAGTATCTCTCCCTGGCTACTCCCTCTTACGGTATGACAGACCTGAGCCTCGTCCTGGTGGAGGTGTTGCTCTCTTCATCAAAGACGCTATTCCTCACTCTCCATGCACTGCTCTCATTCCCCCACACCCCCAGGAATACCACTGGCTTCGGCTTCCCCTCCACTCCCACCTCATGTTTATATGTGTACTGTACCGTCCACCGAACGGTGATGACTCCATCTACACCTCACTATCCGAAAACATGGACCATCTTCTATCTTCTCATCCAAACTCTCTCTTCCTCTTATGTGGTGACTTCAATTGTCATCACGCCAGTTGGCTAGGTGTGGGTACCTCTCTCACCTGCCATGGCACCTCAGCAAAAGCTTTCTGCGACTCATTGGGACTGACTCAATCGGTCAACTTTCCGACCCGGATCTCAACCAATGGTACTCCATCTCTTCTGGATCTGGTTTTGACAAATTTCCCTGACAATATCTGCTGCTCTTCCTTCGCTCCAATTGGTTCTTCTGACCACGTCCTTGTCAAAGTGGACATCTCTCTGGCTGTTATCAGAGAACCACCTCACCGCCGTCGAGTCTGGCATTTCACTCAATCTGACTGGCAGGGTCTCCAAGCAGCCCTCAAGCTTCTAGACTGGTCTCCCATCTCTTCTTCCTCCAGCATCAACTAGTTCTGGGAATTCTTTCAAAGAAACTTGCTCTCCCTCATGCACAGATTTATCCCCTCTCGTGTTCAGTTGTCTTACCCTTCCTCCCGCCCTTGGTTTCCTGAAGCTTGTGGCGAGGCAGTTGTCCTGAAACAACTTGCCTTTGCCTCATGGAAAGCAAACCCAACTGAGGGCAATCTCAGTTCTTTCCACAAAGCTCGGAACAAGTGTGTATCTACCCTCAGGAGAGCCAGAAAACAACATCTTTCTCATCTCAAGTGTGAACTCTCAAACCTCTCTCCCTCCTCAAAATCCTGGTGGCGTTTAATCAAATCTGTTTCTGGTGTATGTTCCCCCTCCATCCCCTCCCTTACCTCAAATGGCCGCACTGCTGATTCCACACGTGATAAAGCTGAATGTCTAAACTCGGTGTTTGCAGCTAAATCTTGTGTCCTAAACCCATCACTATCTCAACCCACCTTACCCAGTCACACCCAGCTGTTCCTGGACTCTGTGTCCTTTTCTCCTGACAAGGTGGAGAGTTTGCTGTCAAACCTCGACTAATTCTGCAACCGGTCCAGACGGCATCAGCCCACGTGTCCTCAAAGCCTGCTCTTCTGCTCTTGCTCACCCTCTCTCTGTTCTATTCACCCTCTCATTTGCCCAAGGTCATCTGCCATCTGCTTGGAAATCTGCTAACATCACTGCCCTGCATAAAAAAGGTGCAAAAACAGATCCCTATAACTACAGACCAATCAGCCTTCTCCCAATCATCAGCAAGGTGATGGAATCCATCATCGCTTCAGATATGAAATCCTTCCTCTTCTCCAATGGCTTGATTTCCAATCATCAATTTGGTTTCAGACCAGGTCACTCTACCCTGGATATGCTGCTTCTGCTCTCCCATCAATGGATGGAGGTCCTCAATGCCAGACAGGAAATCCGAGCCGTATCCCTGGACATATCACGTGCTTTTGACACAGTCTGGCACCCTGCACTACTCACCAAACTCTCTTCCCATGGTATTCAAGGCCATCTCCACTCATGGCTCGCAGATTTCCTCTCCTGTCGCAGTCAACGTGTGGCCCGAAATGGAGTTCTTTCATCCCCTCTTCCTGTGCAGGCTGGAGTTCCTCAAGGTAGCGTTCTGGGCCCTGTTCTTTTTCTGGTTTTTATCAATGATCTCTCGGACTCTCTGGAAAATCCTCTATTTCTCTTTGCCGACGACTCCACCCTCTGCCGTACCATCTGTCATCCCTCAGACCGGCAAGCAGCAGCTTCTTCGCTCACTGCAGATCTGGATAAAATCACAAACTGGTCCAACACGTGGAACATGTCTTTCAATCCAGACAAATCTCACACTCTCACTATGTCTCTTCGAAAGGACCGTTTAGAAACCCCCCCATCCACTTTCTCAACAATCCTTTGGAAGAAGTCTTTTCTTTCAAGCTTCTAGGTCTCACTATCTGCCATGACCTTTCCTGGGAAAGTCACATTTCCAACCTCGCCTCAAAAGCCAGTCGCCGACTGGGAATCCTCCGTCGTGCTAAGTCCTTCCTCGGCCCTCTTGAGCTCCTGACCACTTACAAAGCTTTTGTCCGTAGCCTGATGGAGTACTGATCTCCCCTCTAGGCTGGTGCTCCTGCCTCCCACCTTTGTCGGCTTAACGCTGTCGAAACCAGGGCATTTAAGATCATCGGCATCTCCCGCAATGAAGCTGAGTCTTTGGGCCTCTCACTCAATCACCGCAGGTTGGTCGGTGGTCTTTCTGTCTTCTACCGACTCCTCTCCAGCCTTGCCCCCCCTGCTCTCTCTGCGATTTGTCCCCACCACATT
The DNA here is from genome assembly GCF_056783735.1 of Eptatretus burgeri. Classification (NCBI taxonomy): domain Eukaryota; kingdom Metazoa; phylum Chordata; class Myxini; order Myxiniformes; family Myxinidae; genus Eptatretus; species Eptatretus burgeri. The sequence continues at coordinate 89,943,481 of NC_140963.1, forward strand.
TCCACAGGGCGCTCAAGGTCCGCCAACAACCCCCTTCTGGTAAAACTACCAAAATCACGAATCACTGCTCATCTTCACTCTTTCATTCCTCTTTTTTCCCGCCTTTGGAATAAACTTCCTGACATGAGAGCGAGAGATGAACCTTCAGAGTTTAGGCTTTATTCCATTTGATTGGAGCTGCTTCTGTGGGCACACCAGGAAATACAGGTTCAGCTAGGAGTACATAAGCAGTAACGTATACATGTGCAGTTAACCATTGCAGACTAAATCCGCGTAAGCACGGAGTTCGATATAATCTCCATTCTCACCAGTCAATGAGCACCTTCAGTTAACGAGCATCAAGTGGACAGCCGATGTCAATAGCAATGACCCGGGGACAATCACTCGTGCCGCAGAGAGACATCCCCTCATACGCGAGACGCACAACATGTGATCCCGCGTCATGTCCCTCGATTCACGTTAATTCACCACACTTCCTCACTCTATTCTTTCCCATTCTTCCCTCCAGGCTTTCAAAACAGCTGTTCACCACCACCTCTTATCTTCCCCCATCCAAATCCTCGATCTTTTCTACCCCCGATAATCCACCCAAGCCCACTTCCTTCATTTCTCCTGCTTTCCTTCCTGAAAGTCCCTGAAATGTCCATCTTCTCTTCGCCATGTTCCCCGTCCCATCCCCATCCCTCTCCCTTCCACAGTTCACCTAATGTGTCTGTTCCCCACTGTTTTGTCCCTTCCACTCCCGCCCCTCTTGTCTCATGCCTCCTTGCTGTGAGTTGTGTGTTTGCTCTCATACGAGCCTCGACAAGGTATACAAAAAAAAAACAAAAAAAAACAAAAAAAAAAACTCTCCGTTACTTTGGACAATTGATCCCAAGTATTTAAACCAATCCACCTTCCCCACCTCAACTCCTTGCAACCGCACCATACCACCACCCTCCCTCTCATTTACACACATGTACTCCGTCTTACTCCGATTATCATTCCCCTTCTCTCCAGTGCATACCTCCACTGCTCGAGGCTCGCCTCAGCCTGCTCCCGACTCTCCCTACAGATCATGATGTCATCCGCGAACATCATAGTCCATGGGGACTCCAGTCTGATCTCGTCCGTCAACCTGTCCATCACCATTGCAAACAGGAAAGGGCTCAGAGTCGATCCTTGGTGCAATCCCACTTTTACCTTAAACTGGTCCGTCATTCCTACCGCACACCTCACCGCTGTCACACTGTCCTCATACATATACTGCACGATCCTCACATACTTCTCCACCACTCCCGACTTCCTCATACAATGCCACAACTCCTCTCTTGGCACCGTATCATAAGCTTTCTCTAAATCCACAAACACACAGTGTAACTCCTTCTGGCCTTCCCTATACTTCTCCATCAACATTCTCAAAGCAAACATCGCATCAGTGGTGCTCTTTCCTGGCATAAACCCACATTGCTGCTCACAGATTGTCACCTCTCCTCTCAACCGAGCTTCCACTACTCTTTCTCACACCTTCATGGTGTGACTTAACAACTTTATCCCTCTATAATTTCCACAGCTCTGCACATCACCCTTACTTTTGAAAATTGGAACCAGTACACTTAATCTCCACTCCTCCGGCATCCTCTCACTTTCCAAGACTTTATTAAACAATCTGGTTAACAACCCCACTGCCATCTCTCCTTAGCACTTCCATGCCTCCACTGGTATACCATCTGGGCCAACCGCCTTTCCACTTTTCATCTTCTTCATAGCAGTCCTCACTTCATCCTTACTGATCCACCCCACTTCCTGATTCACTATCTCCACCTCTTCCAACCTTCTCTCTCTCTCATTTTCTTCATTCATCAGCTCCTCAAAGTACTCCATCCACCTTCTCAACACACTCTCCTCGCTTGTCACCACATTCCCATTTGCGTCCTTTATCACCCTAACCTGCAGCACATCCTTCCCAGCTCGGTCCGTCTGTCTTGCCAATCGGTATAAATCCTTTTCCCCTTCCTTAGTGTCCAACTTCTCATACAGCTCGTCATATGCCTTTTTCTTAGCCTTTGCCACCTCTCTCTTTGCCTTTCGCCGCCACTCCTTGTACTCCTGCCTACTTTCTTCATCTCTCTGACTATCCCACTTCTTTTTCGCCAAGCCCTTCTTCCTTATACTTTCCTGTACTTCCTCATTCCACCACCAAGTCTCCTTATCTTCCTTCCTCTGTCCAGATGTCACACCAAGTACCTTCCAAGCTATCTCCCTCACAACTTATGCTGTCGTTGCCCAATCATCCCACCCATCTTGACCACCATCCAACGCCTGTCTCACCTCCTCCCTAAATTTCACGCAACAGTCTTCCTCCTTCAGCTTCCACCATCTGGTCCTTGGTTCAGCCCTCACTCTCTTCCTCAACCTCACCTCTAAAGTCATCCTGCAGACCACCAATCGATGCTGTCGAGCTGCACTCTCCCCTGCCACCACCTTACAGTCACTAATCTCTTTCAGGTTGCATCTCCTGCTTAAGATGTAATCCACCTGTGTGCACTTTCCTCCACTCTTGTATGTCACCCTGTGTTCCTCCTTCTTCTTGAAATACGTGTTTACCACTGCCATTTCCATTCTTTTTGCAAACTCTACCACCATTTGCCCTTCCACATTTCTCTTATTGAGACCGTACCTACCCATCACCTCCTCATCCTCTTTATTCCCTTCCCCAACATGCCCATTGAAATCTGCTCCAATCACCACTCTTTCATCCTTGGATACACTCTCCACCACTTCATCTAACTCACTCCAGAAATCTTCTTTATACTCCATCTCACACCCCATATGTGGGGCATATGCACTGATGACATTCATCATCACCCCTTCAATTTCCAACTTCACACTCATCACTCGGTCAGACACTCTCCTCACCTCCAATACTCTCTTGACATAATCTTCCTTCAGGATTACCCCGACACCATTTTTCCTCCCATCCACACCATGGTAGAACAGTTTGAAACCACCTCCAATGCTCCGAGCCTTACTCCCCTTCCACTTGGTCTCTTGTACACACAGTATGTCCACCTTTCTTCTCTCCATCATATCAGCCAACTCTCGCCCTTTGCCAGTCATCGTCCCAACATTCAGAGTTCCAACTCTCACCTCCACACTTCTACCCTTCCCCCTCTCCCACTGCCTCCGGACTCGCCTTCCCCGTCTCCTTCTCCTCCTTCGCCCAGCAGTGGCACAATTTCCACTGGTACCCTGCTGACCACCAGTACCGGTGGTGGTCGTTGGTAACCCGGGCCTCGACCGATCCGGTATGGAAATTCGTTTTGTTGTCATCATAATGATTTGGCATAGGTTTTTACACTGGATGCCCTTCCTGACGCAACCCTGGTCGCCTCTTACGACATACAGGGATATGGTACACCTATTCTAACCGGGGCATACACCGGGCCCAGTACTACTGGTACTCATTTCGCCGACCTCGGAAGGATGGCAGGCTGAGTCAACCCCCTGGTGTTTTCGACTTGGTTTATATATGCATATTTGTATATATATATATATATATATATATATATATATATATATATATATATATATATATATATATATATATATATATATATATATATATATATATATATATATATATATATATATATATATATATATATATATACATATATATACATATATATATATATATATACATATATATATATATATACATATATATATATATATATATATATATATATACATATATATATATAGATATATATATATATACATACACACATACATATATTAATTCAGTGTCCCAACGGGGATTGAACTCAGGACCTTTTGGGTCCCAAGCCACTGCCCGAACCACTGCGCCAACACCAGGCTGTGTATATCCATAAATGCGCATAAGAAATCGAGAAATTATTAGAATACACGAAGTCATCACTATCCGGAAGTCCGCACGTTGTAACCCGTAATGGGGAACGCGGCTGAGGATCTCTTCCCCAACGGCCACGCCTGCACAGCAACGTGTCCTGTCATTGGTAACTAATGGCGCCCTTTCCCCATCGGCCACGTCGACGCAGCAACGTGTCCTCTCATTGGTTTGGTAAATAAATGGCCATAACTTGGGAACCACTTGTGCGATCAATATCAAATCTTGAAAAGGCACATACTCAGGTCCACAGCAATATACCTGGCAAGTTTCAATTAGATCGGACCAGTGGTTGTCAAAAAACAGCGGTCACGCACGCACGCACGCACGCACGCACGCACGCACGCACGCACGCACGCACGCACGCACGCACGCACGCACGCACGCACACACACACACACACACACACACACACACACACACACACACACACACACACACACATTGCTGGAATTATAGATAGATGAAAGGTGGAGATAAAATAAGTGAAGATGAATTGTTCAACAGAACAGACTGATGGGGCTCCTCCCTGAAAGTAAGGGTAAGAGTTTGGACAGCATGAATGCAGGGGTCTCACTCAGCAGTTAATGTATGGAATGGTTTCCCTGGAAAGGTAGTAGCAGTAGAAAGGTTTCAATTGTAACTAGAACTGCCACTTTATAACTGCTGGCAGTGATGACCGGGTACCCAGAAGTGCCTTTGACACAACTGATACAACATGAGACTTAAATCAGAGTCGCAAAGTTTTGCATTGACAGGATAAGCGGTGCCAGAGAAAACATTATTTAATAGTGATACAAACACAGGCCTGCTTCGAGAGGGCGCGGAACAGACGAGTTACGAACCGGGCAGCACAAAGCATTCATTTTCGTTATTACTGGCTTCCAGATTCAAATAATTAAATAATTCTGGCTCCCAAACCGCGTGACCGATCAGGTTGAAATTTTAAACTTTTGTTTCGCATGTCACCTGAATTATAAATGTGAAGTTTCACATATATAGAGGCAGCGGTTCCAGAGTAAACATTAATTAATATTTATCCTTCAATCCAAGATGGCGGCCAAACCATGTGACTTATGATGTGATAATTTGCACCACGTGTGCAAACACGATGGGAGACTATAAGTGCAAATTTTCGCTTCTCCAGGTTAAGCAGTTCCAGAGAAAACATTATTTAATATTTTTCTTAAAACCAACATGGCTGCCAAACCCTGGGCCCGATCCCGTTGAAATTTCAAACCCTCATTCCGCATGAGCGTTCCACCATAAACTTGATGTTTCACATTTATTGATGCAGTAGTTCCAGAGTAAACATTAATTAATATTTTTCCTTCAATCCACTATGGCTGCCAAACGTTGCGTCGTACCTCAAAAGGGGGTGAGAACTTTTTATTCGTCATGGAGAGGCGGTCATAGTGGTGGAGTTTCGCCTGGATCTGTTCAGCCGTGTCAGAGAAAAAGACGTTTGAAGATATTGTTTTTCAATCCAAGATGGCTGACGAACCATGTGACCTATGACATCAGAAATTTATATTCTGCTTCCAACTGGGTATTGGAACACGTTTGTGAAGTTTCATGTTAATCGGTAAAGGTGCGTTTTTCTATCCAAGATGGCCGCCAAACCATGTGACGTGTGACATCATAATTTTTACCAAGCGTGCATACTGCCTGCTCGATGATAATTACAAATTTTTGATTCGTTTGGTTAAGCGGTTCCAGAGAAAACATTATTTAATATTTTTCTTAAATCCAAGATGGCGGCCAAACCATGTGACTTATCAATTCGAAATTAACAAACTTATATCGCCTTCCTGTCCCGAATATATTTCTGAAATCTCCCCTTCATTGGGCCAACGCTTCTGGAGAAGAAGATGTTTGAAGGTTTTCAGGTTTTTTCAAGATGGCCGCCAAACCATGTGACCGATCAAGAACAAATTAACAAACTTGAGAAAGGCCCTCATGGGGAATATATGTGTGAAGTTTCGTCTTAATCTGTCTTGCCCTTCTGGAGAAGAAGATTTTTAAAATTTATTCATTTTCAATCCAAGATGGCTGCCGAACCTTGTGACCTATGATATAAATTTAAATTCTGCTTTCCATCGTCGACCCGAACAAGTGTGTGAAGTTTCTTGAAAATCGGATTAGGTCTATTTTTCTATCCAAGATGGCCACCAAACCATGTGACTTCTGAGGTAAAAAATTTTTTTACCTTGTATGCAGACTTGAGGGAGGAAGGCAATTGCAAATTTTCGCTTCGATGGCTTATGAAATACCAGAGAAAACATTATTTAATATTTTTCTTAAATCCAACATGGCGGCCAAACCATGTGACCTATCACTTCGAAATTAACAAACTTGCATCGCATACATGTCACGAATATAGTTCTGAAATCTCGACTTCATTGGACAAGCGCTTCTGGAGAAGAAGATGTTTGAAGGTTTTAGGGTTTTTTCAAGATGGCCGCCAAACCATGTGACGTATCAACAACAAATTAACAAACTTGAAAGAGGACCTCAGGGGGAATGTACCTGTAAAGTTTCGCCTTAATCTGCCTAGCCCTTCTGGAGAAGAAGATTTTTTTTAAAAAACACTAAAAAACAAGATGGCGGCCGAATTACGTCATCGATGACGTCAAAAAAAACATTTTTGACGATGAATTTTGGTGTAAATGACGCTCAGAATTTTTCAGATTTTTCCTATATGGCGTTCTACTTGACGAATTTTCACCGGTATATCGCTTCACCTATGACGTCACGAAAAATCACACGTGTTCCCCATAGGGAGCTTAGTAAAATGTATCAAACGAAAAATTTTTCCATTGCACGGTTTCCGAGATACAGATGTCCAAAGTTTATCGCTTTTTTCAAGATGGCGACCGTACCACGTGACCAATGACGTCATAATTATAACGTGATTGTGCTATCAAAAAAGATACATACTATGGTGAAAATTTCCTGTCGATCGGACTTAGTGTTCCAGAGAAAATGATTTTTAAAGCGAAAAAGGGTGCAAAATGCCGGCGGAAAAATAATAATAATAATGCGTAATAATAAACAGAAGAAAAACAATAGGGTACCCTGTACTCACAGGGTACCCTAATTACAAAGGTATCCCAATGCATTGGAGATGGAGGGGTTTGGGCGATATCAGCAGGACTTGTTAGTAGATTGCATGTAGTTGGGTGATCCTGTCTGGTATTTGATGTTGTGCAGGCATGATGGGCCAAAATTCTCCTGTGCTGTTCTGTTCTTCTCTTCTGTTTTCTCCTGTGAACAAAAACTGTTCTTCTCCTGTGCCAAAGTTGTCATTTTGTTCCCAAAGCTGTGCCTGTGCAGCCATTTTGTCTGAATCTTGATATTCTCCAACGCTGAGAGCACATTTGAGTGGTCGAGGTTGCGTAAAATGGTGTAATATTGTTGTGGGCCGGGGTTCCGCAGAGATAAACGACCACCGGGGGAGCAGTTGGGCCGTCTCCCACCGAACACCGGAATTGAAAGGTCGTCACCCCGGATAACTCCGGAAGGTCACGGGTCACTTAAAGACCGTGGTCGCCAATATTTCGACGGCGTGAGGTAGGGTCCACTTGTCTATTCCAATTTACCTAAGTACTCACGCCGTCTAGCTACCGGGGAAACCACACCCTCGGCCGACTCTGTCTGAACCGAGTCGCGTGTACCGACTCAGGTCCGGCGTACCGAGCGGGAGTTACCAAAGCCGCGTTGGTCCCAATGACAACTTAGCAGCCCAAACGGTCTCACTAATTCTCAATATGCACCGTGCTTGGCCAATGGTAGAAACGACAGGCAACGAACTGGAACATTTAACAGATATTTACTTGCAATAATAAGACGCAGTGCAGACTTGATCACGAATATCAGGCAGGCAATGTACAATGAGCAAAAGCACTTAATTCGACCTATCAGACTGGCGCCACACACACACACACACACACACACACACACACACACACACACACACACACACACACACACACACACACACACACACACACACACACACACACACACACACACACACACACACACACACACACACACACACGAAATGGACCCCGTGGGGTCTTTATTCGGTCCCTCAGCTCAGGAGGGAAAGGCGAGCTGGGGACCAGGGCTGTGCTTGTTCCTAGTCGTCGGAGGGAAGGCACACTCCACGATGCGGCACCTGACAAAGGTCGTCGGTCCGATCCCTAGTCGTAAGTGGGGAACTCGTGGTTCGTGGCGGAGCTCGGGTGGTGAATCGTCGGGGTCCACAGAACTCCTCGTGCCAACGCCAACGACAACGACCTTCCGTCCACACCACTCCCGTTTTTTCCACCAACAACGCCTCAGAGCATCTCTGGAACTTTATGGACCTCCCTTAGTGGGGAGGGGCCTTGGTCAGCACACCTCGCTGTTTGCCTCTAATTGGCCAGGATCCTACGGGCATAGCCTTCCTTGGCAGGGTTTCGGCAATGCCCGGAGAAAGCCACCCTCCCCTCCACGCGTGTTTGAGGAAGGTGGATGTTGGTGAAGCCCCCATTGCGTGTGGAACGTTCGTGGAAGCCGAGGACTGGGACCGCGAGGCCCCCGTCTCGGCACGTCAAGGGACAAGCAGCCAACGGTGCTGATGGAGTGTGATGGGCAGGTGGTGAGATGTAATAACCTAACTATAAAATAACTCGTAGCGCACACGAAATTCCCATGAGACAGAAGGAAAGATTGTAACTAAAAACGCATACTTATCGAAATAACTAAGCTTAGGGACTGCTGTCTGTTTGTGTGCAAATGGCTTCCAGATTCATAACAATATTTTGCCCAAGTACTGCAAAACTGGAGGATTTTGAAAGTGCCAACCAGGTGATTTGTATTCTCCAGTGTTCAAGTCCATTTATATAATTAATTTGAAATAAAATGAGGATTTCAAAAGGCTGTCGCCAAAATACAACGTTTTGTTTTGGCAAGTTCACCGCTGATGATGTACCGTTTTCTACACCACCTTATTTAACATAACACATTGCATTAGTTCTCCATGCCCTTTGTTTGTGTCCTTTATGACATACCCAAAACAGTAAGTTTCCTGTTTGGAATGATATTCAATTTTGTTTGACTGTCAGGCAGGCAGGCAGGCAGGTAGGCAGACCAAAACAATGACCTTACTCCTCACTGCGCATGCCCAGTCGGGACGAGATTCCATACAATTTGCCAAATTCAGAACCAAAGTACTGCTAAACTGCAGGTTCGTGTTCAAAATTGATATTTGTTTGAAATTGAGTTGTTCTTCGATCATAGAATGACGTCTGTAGACAGACGGACAGACAAAGTGAACCGATTGCTTAACACCGCTTTGCGCTTCGTGTATGTGGTACTAAGGCTCCTCAGCTTCTTGTAACTTTTTTGTGATTTACTTGCTTGTGAACCTCGTTACTCTCTCTACTTAATTACGACAATACTTAAAAGGATCATTCCAGGTCAAGAGCCACACTTTTCCATATTGTTTTGCAGGAGAAAGAGTTCTGTGTTTCCATGGACCATTACTCTACGAAGCTAAGGTAAGAATAATTGCAACACACTCTGCCTTTGCATTCATGTATTTTGTTTTCGATACCAAGAGCTTATGGAACATGAGCGATTCCATTAGCTCCGCAATATTAAGAAGATGGCAAATTAGTATTGGGGTAAAAAAAAGATTGTGATCTTCTATGAAAGATGTTTTTTCTTCTTTTGCATGCAGCACATGGCTACATGTAGAATACCTTGCCGGGGTGCAGCTGTACAGCTGATGCAGTGCACCCTGTAGGCTACAGCAGGAATTTGTCATTTGTTCAGGGTGCCAGCGATGGCTGACATACCCTTCGCAAAGAACATTGTGGTATCTTTAGCATCCACCAACTAATGCTGGCAGATGGGACGCCCAGTTTAACCTCCGTCTGAGGGACAGCACACACTTTGATGGCTCATCTTGCCTGTGACACAGACATAATTCTTCACCATTAATTGATGGGGCTAATTAGTGGGTCTGGATTCCACCCCAGGTTAGATGGTTCATAGACTAGTGCGGATAACTCGAGGCAATTCTTCGAGCCCCAAATAAATTTATGTTATGTGAATCCTTCATACTGGGTGTTGATCAAGGCGAGAAGTCAGGTTCATCTGAGTGGTAATTGAATAAATGTGTGGTGAGAGGAGAGAAAATGAAGTCGAGATTTATGGAGGAAGGATGATACAAGGAAGTGAGTTGTGGATTGCTCAAAAGTACCTCGCCTGCTCGTGAAGGGGTTGGAGAGGCTATTGTGTGTTCATGGTTTGTGTGTCTGCGAGTCTGCACACAGTTTACTTTGATATCGTTCGTTCCTTCATGGACCTATTGTAATCCATCCACCCCAGCAATGCTGCAGTTAAAAATGATGGAATTCCAACAAAGCTGTCTAATTTACCACAAATGAAGAATGCCGTTTCTGTGCAGCATCTGTGCTCACAGCCAATTGCATTTGAAGATAACATTCACAACATTTCTCTCTGGACTCACAGCACACCTAAGACCAGGGGCTTCGTTAGCACATCCGGGCAGCTTTCGCCTCGTTTCTAACTGGCTGGTTTGCTGTACCTCCAGGCTCAGCTATTGCACCCATGTGCCCTTGGCACAGTTCAACAAAGTTGTCTAATTTAACCGTAATGTATTAATGTTAAATATCATGACAAGTTGATTTTTTTGTACCTTGAATGTGGATTGTTTACTAAGTTAGCCATACCAATTGAGTGTATTTGTCCGGACTTGGATCTGTTCCTCTATATCATTCACTCCAAGGCTTTTATTAAATTATGTCGTGCATGAAATGAGGTTCTAAATTGTACCGTCAAAATATATTTACAAAACGAGAACAGCACTCGGTAGAGCGCTAACCACCACCAGACTGAACAGTTTACGTTTTGTATCCCATTGATAGGCTGGATCTGGATCCGGTCTCCGACATATAATTGGCTTATTCTTGTCACCTCCTCAACTCATCCACTACTTTTTTCTCACTCGTCCATAACTTTTTGAGACCAGGTGCTATATATCATTTTTAGCCCTATCTCTCAGTGGTGAAGAATCACTTGTAAAAATTTGAATATCTGGATCGGGATCACCACCAAAATCAAACATGTAAAAAAAGACATAAAATGTCATAGGCCATAGTTGTTTTAGTAATTTTTTGGACGGAGTTAAAGGGCGAGCCCATATTTATGTACAACTAAAATGGCCGCCAGTCTGCCAGTCAGTCATCTTTGATCAGATCACAAAATAAAATGAGGCGCACCTGCACTTCATCATGAACTGTGCTTGTGCAAAGTTTGATCAAAATCGGACCATGCACGTCTGAGAAATTGTTGGGGACACGTTTCATTAACAAAATGGCTGGCAGTTGGCCATCTTGGATCTGATCTCGAAAAATAATGGTCTGCATATGTAAGCCATCATTCATTATCTGTGTGCCAAGTTTGACCAAGGTCGGTAAATGCATGTCTGAGAAATGGCTGAGGACGTGTTTGATACCGGGATTTTTAATTTTTTTTTTACAACTAAAATGGCTGCCAGTCAGTCATCTTTGATCGCATCGCTCAACAAAATGATGTGCATATGTATTCCAACATTTGTTGTCTTTGTGCAAAGCACAAATAAAATTGGTCCGTACATGTCTGAGATATGGTCACGCACGAACACGAAAATTGAGACCAAATCCATAAGCCTGGTGGCTTATGGATTTGGTTTTCGCAACATTTCTCCAAGTCCAACGTGGGCTAATAAATTTGTTCTTGTCACACACCCAAACTGTCGACCAAGTTTCATCCGAATCTGTCCGCAACCTTTTGAGATATCCTGCTCACAGACAAACAGACAGACAGGGCTGGAAACAGAATCTTTGTTGGTGAAGGTAATAAAAAACAAAAACAAACGTGTTTTACATGTATAAGGGGGTCACACTCAGTAGTTGCCTCGACAAATACCCGGGCAAGCAATGGATTGTTTAATGCCTGTGACACCTTCTGTTTAATCTTCTGCCACCCAAGCTAGAAGGAGGTGTTTTCGCCTCTGTCTGTCTGTCTGTGAGCAGGATATCTCAAAAAGTTGTGGATGCATTCGGCCAAAACTTGGTGGACATGTTGGCTGTGTAACAAGGAACAAATGATTCGATTTTTGAGAAGATCTGGATACTCGGATTTTTAAAAGTGTTTCTTCACCATTCAGCGAGAGTCAAAAACAATATATAGCACGATATCCTCGAAAGTTAAGGACAATTAGGATGAAACTTGGTGGATAGGTTGGGTGTGTGACAAGAAAGAATCATTTCAATTTTGGCTGAATATTTGGATCTGAGAATTTTTATCAATGATCTTCACCATTGAGTCATAGGACTAAAACCGATATATAGCACCATCCATCCATCCATTGGGACCATACTCTGTGCAGAGCGTTGGTGCTGCCGAAGCAGTCTCCTTGGCTATTGGGCACAATCCTGGATGGGTCGCCAGTCCGACACAGGATACCAGCAAGCTAGCACTCATTTTGCCGACTTTGGAAGGATGACAGGCAGAGTCAACCCCACCTGGTATTGATTCAACAGCCGAGTGGGATTTGAACTCAGGACCCTAGGATCCCAGGCCCACCACCCTAACCATTAAGCCAACACCAGGAATATATATAGCATGATATTTCAAAAAGTTGTGGACGAGTTATGACAAAACTAAGTCGACGAGTTGGCTAAGTGACTAGTACAAGCCGATTCGATTTTGGTTTCGGTCCGGACGCAGATCTGGCTGATCAGTGGTGTACAAAACATAAGTTGTTCACCCTGGCGGAGGTATGCGCTCTACCAAGTGCCATTCTCGTAGTTTATGCAATGATTGTTTCCAAGCAGATTAAACACGCCCATTCTCGCCTTGCACTGATTAATTTTAGCTCTGGGAGTAAGATTTCAGACATACAGTTTGGGAGTACTGTATGGTCTGTCTGTAGTACTCGTGTGTTATGCAATGGCAACACAGTTTGAAAAAAAATTGGATTTGGTGCATGATTTCACCTCTTGATTGGATTGAGCCCAAGGGATTGGATACAGATTTAGATTGGATTAAGCACAGCATGGAAATGACCAATATAATCATATTTCAGATTAATTGTGGATAAGTCGTTAAAGTAACCAGCACAATGCCAAACACCAACAAATTCGATTTGAGGATTTGTTCGGAGAGAGTTTTGAATTCAAAACACATTTCCTCTGTAAGATCAAGCAAGGCCTTATTTTATTCATAAGCTCTGCAGTTCTTGTAATTATACAGACTGAAACATTTATGAAACCATCAACTGCTGAAAATATTGAGCAGAAAAGCAGTTGAAATGATTTCGGAGATTGCCAAGCATTTAGTAGGATAGCCCCACATTAAATATTGTTGCGAATTCTGGCCCGTCTTGCGTGCGATCGGCCTCTTGACTCGAATGGCGACCGCGTCGCCCACCGGAACGGAGAATTCAGTCGTGACCCTCTGGGAACTACCGCCACGAACCAGTCACGGGTGGGGGTTTAACCTCACCACAACTCGGTCCACATTCTACCCGCGCGAAATAGGGTCCGATCGCCGAATGGTCGATTTACCTAAGTACCCACGCGGATAGCGTACCAAGGAGTTGTACCACGCCACAGGTCGACTCCGGACACGAACTGCTTAAGCGGCTTGTTCCGTACTACAGGGATAACCGAGCGGAGTTATCGTCGACCTTGATGGTTCAGATTAGTTACCGGGTGTTTTAAAACCCACTATTAATCCCTTACGTGATGCAAGATGGAGATTCAAACAAAGGAAAGGACGCAGCGAAACGGGGAACAATTGGACTAGCACATTTATTACGGAAGCACGGAAGGCACTTATATTACAGTCAAGCAAGAAAACACAATAAAAGCAAGCAGATCTACAACCGAATATGATTGATTTTCACGGCAACACTTGTAACAGTTCTACTTTTCAAGACTGGCGCCACCCACAGACATTTACACAAAACCCCAAAAGAAAAGGAAGTCGCGACTTCCCTGAGCGCATCGAGTCCTTGGCGACCGTAACTCCGAGTCCCTCTGGCATGGTCCACTGTGCTCGTGCCTCGCGCCTGCACGTGTCGTCCACCCGACAGGGACGAACGAACAGAACCTCCGACCAGGAACAATCACCACAACTCTCCACAATTCTCCTCAGGGACAACCGACCGAACCAAGAACAAGGACTCTCCACCCCTCGACAACCGACCGAACCAAGAACAAGGACTCTCCACCCCTCAACAACCGACCTTACCCAACTAAGAGCAAGGACTCTCCAACCCTCGACAACCGACCGAACCAACCAAGAGCAAGGACTCTCCACCCCTCGACAACTGACCGAACCAAGAGCCAGGACTCTCCAACAACGCTCTCCTTTTGTAGGGTGGGGCTCCGCCCTTCGCTCCACCCCGTTTCTGGCTCCACCTCCCTTCTGGAAGCTTCTCAAAAAGGGGTGTGCCCTCTCGTTCCCCCCTCCCTGTGCCGTGCGGGGGACTAGGAAAGTCAGTTTTGGCTCGGGGCCAGGGAATTATTCCCCCAAAATCAGGCCCCCACCTTTTTTCACCTTTGACCTCTGGCTCAAATCGCACCTCCCCCATGCCAAAGCGCGGGCGTTTTGGGCGGGAGATATTTAAGCTTCCACTCCGCTCCTTTCATCCGTCCCGCGAAGATCGTGACCGTGACCTCGGAGGTGCTCGTTGATTGGTGAGTGGCGAAGATGTGGTAGCGTAGTTGTGGAAGGTGGCGTCGTGGTGTTAAGGGCGTGATTGTTGGCGTCGTTTAGTGAATGGCGTGATCGTTGAGATGTTGGTTGTGGCGATGTTCGTTGTTGTTCTTACACCAAATTAACGACAGCAAAAGAAAAACGACTAACTGAAGAATCGCAGCCTGAATTGATCACATATATTCCCTCTACACAACGGGTTTGGGCTAACTACACATGAACTTACCGATATATCTCACCTGAGGACCCTTTATGGTGTAATGAGAATTTCCACAGCCGTAACAATATCCTATTTGAATTGGGAAAATGGTTACCTTTAAACCTTAATTTCTTTTGATCGAGACTCCAGAGGATTGCAAGAATAATTGTGAAATGTGTAAAGCAATTGTTCTCCAATCAAATCTGAGATCATAACATTGAGCAAACTTCTTCTAACTCTTTGCAGTGTGTGAAAATCCTTGTTAAAGACAAGCATATCAAGTACTTTGTGCATTACAATGGCTGGAACAAAAAGTAAGTATGTTGCATGTTCTATCAAAGTGTAACATCATGGCTGCTTGTTGTATAAATGAACAGCAGGGCTCGTGGAGGATAGGTTGGTTGGCAAAGTGGCTTGAAGCTTGTATCTGCCTCATACAGGCATAATAACATGGGGTCCTTTTACCACAAAGTTTGTTTCCTTGCAGTTGGGATGAGTGGGTGCCCGAGACCAGAGTTCTGAAGTATGTGGACACCAACCTGCAGAAGCAAAAAGATCTGCAGAGAGTGAACCAGTGAGTCATTTTCAACATTTCTACAATCAAGACAACATTCAAGATCATAAAGATAAAGTGTATAAAGATCAAGACAACATTTCTACAATCTGCTGATCAATGTTTCTTTATTTCCAAGCCAAACTTTTCCAGATTTTTGTTAAATTCAACATGCGTGTGTTATGTCTCGTATTAAAAAAAAAAAGAAATTGGACAAATTCTGGAATGAATTCCTTTGCCCCTGACGAGGATGTTCGCTACATCCTGGCTGGGCATTGTGTACTTGTGGCAAGTCTCGACGAGCCTTGCGTCTCAAGGGCGGCGGTTTACAGTACATTCGTCCCTTTCGTTTGGCCGATACATGAGACCGTATCGTCGCCCCGTTAATTACCTTACATGTTCGCTTGTTTACAATCTATAAATAATTGTAGAAATGTTCCGAGCTCTTCTTTGTCTTTTCCTCCATTGGTCCAGCATGGTTCGAATCTGAGTTTAGCCGGGTCTTAATTCCCGATAATCCATTCCTTCTTTCCGGTACATCCTTGGCAGTGCCGCTCGACTGCATCCGATTCGGAAAGGTAGTTGGTAGAGTGATCCGGTTCGGGCGAGGCGTACCGAGGGCATGGTTCCCCGGTAGTCGAAACCGCGTGGTTAATTCGGTAACTTGATTTGAGACAGGAGGACCCTACTCCATGCGGTTGAGGTATTGGCGTCCACGGTCGGTTAAGTGACCCGCCACGTCATGGAATTATCCGTGAGCGACGGCTGACAATTGGGGGAGTCTGGTGGGAATCGACGTAGCTTTCCCCCACCTAGTGTTTTTCTCACCTGACCCCGCCGGCCCACAACAATATGCTTCATGTGGCTGGATGACCAGTCGCAAAGTGCCGCTGATTGGTTGTGTGAGGTGAGGTGCACTTGTGATTGGCTCCTCGCAAGTGACGGCAATACATCCTTCTTGTTTCCCGTTCTTAGAATTTCAAAATTAAAAAAAAATTAGAGTTAAAAAACCCAAAAAGGTGGGCCCGGGGGGCACAGGCTTGTGAGTTGCATCATTAATAGCAGCTATACTGTCTGATAAAATAGCATTCTTAATTTTGTTTTTTATCCCCCGCCGCGTGGCGGAAGGGGGATATTGTTGTCGCCCAGGGCGTCCGGCTGTCCGGCTGTCCGTCCGTCCGGGCGTCAACATTTATTACTGTGAGTGCGATAACTCATAAACTGTTCGCCATATCGATTTGAAATTTGGGTCACACATGAACCACCTGAAAAGGAAGAACCCTATTGATTTTGGGCATGGCCGGATCCAAGATGGCTGACTGGGGCGGCATCAACATTTATAGCTGTGAGTGCGATAACTCATAAACTGTTCGCCATATCAATTTGAAATTCGGGTCACACATGTACCACCTGAAAAGGAAGAACCCTATTGATTTTGGGCGTGGCCAAATCCAAGTTGGCCGACTGGGGTGGCCATCTTGAAAAAAATGTTTTTATAATAAATGGAAAACCGCTTATCTGATTATTTTTGTCTGATGCGGTCTGAAAACCGCAATTATTTTTGGTTACTACGTTCCTCACCCCTGGGGAACTTTTTCGAGATGATGACCAAATGGTGTCTTGTTTCCAATTCACCTCCCTCATCTGGAATATGTATGACCTTTTTCATTCAATGGTGGGGGATTCCCCATCTCTGATGGTATATTTATTAATATATTTTACTTCCTTTTTTATACAGAGGCTCATGGAAGAACTGAATAAAGGAATGATACAGAGGGGAGTCATGAATACACAAAGAGCATGTTACTTCGGAATCTTTCCTCACACAAGATGTCCCTGACTCCTCAGTGTGTCTCACCAGTCATTATCTCCTCCGATTTGATAGGCCTGAACCCTATCCTGTTAGCAGAAAACTTTACATCAAGGACTCTTCTTTTCTCACTCTCTTTTTACTGATCTTGCACCTCCCAACCCCCAGGAGTACCTCTGACTGTGACTTCCCCTCCGGTCTCACCTCTTGTTCGTCCGTGTTGTTCCGTTCTCCTAACAGTGACGACTCCATCTTCCTATCTCTATCTCTATCTCTCTGATGACATGGACCAACTTTTAACCACTCATCTGAACTCTCCCTCACATGTGGTTTTCAGTTGTCACCATGCAAATTAGATGAGTGTTGGTACCCCTCTCACCAGCCATGGCACTTCAGCAAAGGACTCTTGTGACTCCATGGGACTGACTCAATCTGTGAACTTTCCCACCCAGATTTCTCCCAATGGCAAATCCTCCCTTCTGGATTTGGTGTTGACAAGCTTCCTCATAAATGTCTTCCTCTGCTCAAATTAGTTCATCTGATCATCTTGTGAGAGTCAACATCTCTGGCTATTCTCAGAGCCACCTTAGCACCGGCGAGTCTTGCAGTTCACTCAAGCAGATTGGCAGGGACTGCAAGCAGCCATCTCACTTCAGGACTGGTCTCCAATATCTTCTGCCCCTGATGCTCACTCAACCTGGGAATTCTTCTCTCTTATAAAGAAACCTACTCTCTCTTATACACAGATCCATCCCATTTTCAACTAGAAGGGCACTTAGTAGAGTGCATACCTCCCACGCAATGCCTGATCCACAAGAACATATCGCGCCCAATACATTCTTGAAATATCATGCTATATATTGTCTTTGGCCCTATCTCTCAATGGTGAAGAATCACTTAAAAATTAAATAATTCTCGCATCCAGATCCAGATTCGGATCTTCACCAAAATCAAATCATCCTTGTCACACACCCAACATGTCCACCAAGTTTCGCCTGAATCCATCCACAACATTTTGAGATATCCTGTTGTATATCGGTTTAGCCCTATCTCTCAATGGTGAAGGATGACTTAAAAAATTATCAGATCCAGATCCAGATTCGGATCTTCACAGAAATTGAACCACAAAAACACACCCAACATGTCCACCAAGTTTCATCCAAATACGTCCACAACTTTTTGAGATATCCTGTATACAAACAGACACATACAAGCAGACAAACAGACAGGGGTGAAAACAAGCTCCTTCACCTTCGATGGCGGAGGTAATTATTCTACCATTATTTCCACCTGTAGTACACTGAATCCTGTGGTGAGGCAGTTGCTTTGAAACAATTTGCCTTCTCTTCTTGGAAGGCAAACTTAACAGAAGGCAATGTCAGATCATTCCACAATGTCCACAAGTGTGTGTCCACTGTCAGGATAGCCAGAAAACAACATCTCTTCAACCTCAACATTGATTTATCAAACTTGTCTCCCTCCTCTAAAGCCTGGTGGCACCTTGGTAAGTCTGTTTCTGGTGTACAGCTCCCCCTCCATCCTTTCCCTCTCCTCAAATGGCACCACAGCCGACTCTGCTCATGAGAAGGCTGACTGCCTCAATTCTGTGTTTCCTTTCAAATATTGTCACCAACCCCTCACTCTCTGTGCCCACCCTACACAGTCACACCCAACTTCTCTTTGACTGACTCTGTGTCTTTACATCCACCACCCAAGGTGGGTGGAGGTTGTGTTTTCACACCTATTTGTCTGTCTTTTTGTCCATCTGCTTGTCTGTGAGCAAGATATCTGAAAAAGTTATGGTTGGATTTGGATGAAATTTGGTGGATAGGTTGGGTGTGTGACCAGGACAAATTGATTTGACTTTGGTGAAGATCTGGATCTGGGTACTTGAATCTTCACAGTGATTCTTCACCATTGAGAGATGCACATTTTGGGGAGGCAACCCCCACGTAGAATCCCTTCGACCCCAATTTTTTTTTAATGTCGTGAGCAATCTTTCGTACATCACGGGTGATGAAGGGTGTGATTGTTTCATTAAAATTGTGTGTGTAGTTTCTGAGAAAAAAGCAAATACATATTTTTTTTGGGGGGGGGGGGTGAACTCCCAATTTTACCCCCTTAGAGCCTGATTTTTCTAATGTCATGAACAAACAGTGGAACATCATAGGTGATGAAGGTTGGGGTGAAGTTTCATCGGAATTGTCGTTTCTGAGAAGAAACCAAATATCTCTTTGGGGGGGAGGGGGTGACAATCCCCCCCCCCCCGTGAACTCGTTCCGTAGAACCCTTCAGACACCATTTTTTTTTTTAATGCCACGAACCAACTATGGTACATCACGGGTAATGAACATTATGGTAAAACGTCATTGAAATTGTATGTGCAGTTTCAAAGAA
Organism: Eptatretus burgeri; assembly: GCF_056783735.1. Classification (NCBI taxonomy): domain Eukaryota; kingdom Metazoa; phylum Chordata; class Myxini; order Myxiniformes; family Myxinidae; genus Eptatretus; species Eptatretus burgeri. The sequence continues at coordinate 89,963,138 of NC_140963.1, forward strand.
GAAATTTAAAGTATTCGTGGACAGGCGGACTGACGGACGGATGACGCACCATCCCATAAGCTCCCGGACCTACGTTCCAGGTGAGCTAAAAATAGGACCACTGGACCTGTCGCTTATCTGGGTCCTGGCTTAATATTGTAACCCAAATTTGGGAGAATTCTGACTGGTGGAACAGGAGAAGATTTTGGAAGGAATTTACTGGACCACATTTTGACACACTTCCGGTCATGTGATCGGCATGGCCTCCACAATTTAACATCTGGACCCTGTCCTAATGTTGTAACCCAAATTTGGTAGCATTTGGACTGGTAGGTTTGGAAAAGATTTTTGAAGACATTTCCTAAGTCGGCCATTTTGGCCTGCCTAAAGTGATGTGACCAGAACGAGCTTTGCAATTCCTGTTACTAGTCAGGATCGGAAGGTTGCTGCCAAATTTCAGCCGAATCAGCCCAGTGGATTGGCCAGAGAAGTCTAAATGGAACATGGACGGATGAGCAGTGCACGATGACAGTACCTTATCTGGAATGTATATTCCAGATGAGGTAAAAATAAACATACAAATTGGATTATCGCAATGGTCACGTGCTTGGCCGACAGCTGTTGTCCGAGTAATGATTGCTCCCTTAATCATGGAAGTAACTCAACGTCTTCTTTCTTCTCTGCTGTCATGTTTGGTTCTGGTATTATTTTGGAGCTTTTTTATGCCTCCACTGACGAAGTCGCTGGAGCCATGATGTTTTCGGGTTGCACGTTCATTCGTGCTAATATTCTCTCTTCTTTTTCTGCAATTGCATATCCGATTGACAAGAAAATTTCACCATAGGTGTGACTACTACACAGATGCCAACCCTCCCGATTTCATCGGGAGGCTTCCGAAAATTCACCCAAACTCCCGCCCTTACGATCACTATCCTTATCCTCCCGAAATTTTGATATTTTTGCACTGTTCACTAATCAGAATGTACTAGTATGAGAATTGAATGAAAAGCATCGTCTGCTACGTATAGCATGTGGTAACTCCATCACGTTCGCTGCTACCAAATTGTACGTAAAAAATTGCAAATTCAAAAGAGGAGCAGCGAAACATTGGGTCTGGATCTCGCTTATGCGATCATGCACTGAGATTTAGTGCATGCGGTATGTGTGCAATACAGTGCATGCGGTATGTATGCACAGTGTATATGCATGCGATACGCTCACTGCATGCAGCTGGGCCCCGTACCAGCCCGGCGGTCGCGACCACCGTGCGGTGTTTAACAGCCGCTAGAGTTCTACGAGTCGCGCTGCAGCTGTGGAACATCGACTTCCAAGTTACCGATGCTTCAAGCCCTCGATGTTGATTACGAAATGGCAGAAAAGAAGCTTACGAAGACCAAGAAATGGTCTCAGAAGTACAAGACCGAATACAGTCTCCAATACCCGTGTATTCGAAAGTCTGAAAGAGGAATTCATCATGCGTATTGTACAGTATGCAGCGTTGATATTTCAGTTGAGCACGGAGGTCGCGATGATATTCGGAAGCACGTTGGAAGCAAACGGCACACAGACATTGCAAAAGAGAGATCTTCGAGCACGAGTACCGGTACACTTCTGAATTATTTCACCAAACAAGGGACAAGCGAGGAAGAGGATGTTACCCGAGCGGAACTTCTCTTTAGTGGATTTATTGTGGAACATAACTTGCCCATATCAGTCTCAGATCATGCTGGACCTCTATTTCAAAAGATGTTTCCAGATTCAAAAGTTTCTTCAAAGTATGGATGTGCAAGAACAAAAACTTCAGCAATAATTGGTGAGTTGTCAAATGTTACTGCTTCATCTATTGCCGATATTGCTAGACTAGCTCCATTTAGCCTAGCTACAGACGGTAGCAATGACAGTGGTGAGGCCCAGCAATATCCTGTCCTGATTTCGTACTATGACAACAGTGCTGGGATTGTGAAGCAAGGTTTGCTAAGTTTGCCTGCGTGCAAACAAGATTCCACTGGAGAAAACATTTTCAAACTGCTTGATCATGAGTTCAGTGACAGGAAAATTCCGTGGGGAAATTGTGTTTCCTTTTGTGCTGATAATGCCTCTGTCATGGTGGGCAAGCACAAAGGAGTCACTGCTTATATCCACAAACAAAATCCAGAGTGCTAAATCATGGGATGCCCTTGCCATATGATGCACAATACGGCCAAGAAGGCGGCTCAGGCCTTACCCATTGAATTAGATGACTTTCTCATCGATATTTACTACTACTTGGACAAAAGTAGTAAACGCGTCAAAGGAGTGAAAGCACTGCAAGAACTCTGTGATGCCCCGACACACAAGATTCTGAAGCATGTCGCAACAAGGTGGCTGTCCCTTGGTCAGTGCCTAGACAGGCTGATTGAACAGTGGGAGCCACTTCGCCTCTTCTTCAAAGAAGAAGTACGAAGAAAAATGCAACCAACTGCAGCCAAGACTCCAACAACGAGCAAGAAGGACGGCACTGTATCTACTGCCAGTACTGGCACTGCAGGATCAAGCACTAGTGGAGCAGCATTCACCACTACCACTGCAGTATCTGCTGCGAAGAAGACAGCAGGGACAGCACCAAAACCAATGCTGAGAGCAGGTAGCATCACCGGCCCTTCATCACGTTCATCTACAAAGCAGATCCCTTCAGAGTCGAGAAAGACTGTGATAGTCCCATCTACAGGCAAAGAAGGACCCAAGTTAAGTTCTGCTTTTGCCAATTCACTTGATAGAAGCTCAGCAAAACCTTCGAATCAGAGGTCTTCTTCCTTGGCTGCACCTACCTCAAGCTCTCTCCTCAAACGTAAAATTGGATCTGGTACTACGAGTCTGACCTCTTCTGCTGGCAGTAAACGCAAGTGTGATCGCCCTGCGGCTAAGTGTACTACGAGTTCTACAACTAAAAGCGCATCTTCCTCAAACACTGTGCAGGAATCTAGAGAAAAACGTGTCAACAGGATGTTCTTGTCTCCACAAACAAAACTCTATTGTTTCTTCCTTCGATATGCTAACAAGCTTTTTGAGAAGGGGAATCTTCTGCTCCAAAGAGACGAACCCTGTATTCATCTCCTGCACGGAGAATTGAATGGTCTTCTGAAAGATATCTTCGTACGGTTTTTGAAACCATCGGTGTCATCGGTTGCTCTGGTAAATGTACCCTTCTCTGACAGAAATCATCAGAAGAATGATGAGGACCTCATGATTGGGAACGATGCCAAACTGTATATAAGGGAACAAAGGAGTCTCAAGAAATCCACCTTCACTCTGAGTGAGTCAGACATCCAAGGTTTCTTCAGTGCAGTTCGCTCATATTATGTGAAAGCCTGCAATTACATCTTCAAAACCTGGCCGCTAGATGATGAATTAGCCAAGCATGCTCAGGTGCTGGATGTTAAGCTACACCAAGAAGTGGGGTTTGACTGTGTGGAGTTTTTCATCAAGAAATTCCCCTGTCTGTTCAGTGGCGGTGATAGTGACATAGACAGTCTTGAGAGTGAGTTCGCTCACTACCAGGCAGACGCCTCCATAGCTACAATTGCTACTGAGACAGTGAGAGTGGATGAGCAGTGGCATCGGATTTCACAGCTCACAGATCCCTGCACTGGTGCCAAGAAGTATCCTAATTTGAGCAAAGTGATGAAGGGAATCTTGGTCATTCCTCATTCGAACGCATCATGTGAGCGGGCACTCAGTCTTGTACGGAAGAATCATACTGAATTTCGTCCCAATTTGAGTGTCAAAACCCTGGAAGCTCTCTTAATTGAAAAACTACCTCATAGCACCCCTTGCTACCAGAGAGAATACAGCAAAGACATAATCAGAAGGGCTAAAAGAGCCACACAGCTGTCACTCAGCAAAGCTGCCATGGAAAAAGCAAGCAGCAGTAGTACCAGCCAGTAAGGTAAGAAAAATATTGCTTCTTTTGTGCTTTTTGTTAATCTTTGATTGTCCCCTAACTTACTAATATTAACATACATGTAACATTAAAAAGTGCACAATTTTCCCCTTTTTTTGTTCAAAAAGTGGGAATTCTTAACATGTTAAATGCTCCAAAATAGGGCTCAGAGGGCACTAGAGAGCGTCTAGAACCCCAGAGCTTCCAGGGCCCTAAGGCGGGCCCTGGACCCCGCCGCAAGGGTCGAGCGCTCCGCGCTCGAGATGTGCGCTTAACGCACATTATTTGGTGTCGGTTGCAAATCCTCCCTAATTCTGATTTCCAAAAGTTGGCATCTCTGCTACTATTGTAGAATGTTTGAATGATAATTATGATGTCATAGATGATGTGGTGTTCAGTTATGATGGAAACGAGGAAAAACTTTGGACCTCTGGATCTGCAAAACCGCTCCATGGAAAACATTGAAACTTGGCATGTGTGAAGTACTCCTCATGGGAAATGTGATATATAATTTTTTGATGTCATCGGTGGCTTCGTTGTGACGTTATAATTGCATATGTCGAACGCTTTATCCTATCAGTCTGAAAATTTTTGAGGGTCATCTCGAGCTAAATTGTATGGGGGGAAAAAATTCATGACTTCATTGGTCATGTGGTTCAGAAGCCATAATTTATTTATTTCTTAACATAAAAGCCTTCAAAAATCTCCAAAACGGCTGAACAGATCAAGGTGAAACTTAACAGGTATGATCGCCTATCCATGAGGAACAAAAAGTTCTCCACTTGTGATGTCATCAGTTACATGGTTTTGCAGCCATGATATTTTGACAAATAAACCTTTAAAACTCTCCTCCAGAACGGCTTGACAGATAGAGGGGAAACTTCACCCACATGTTCCCCACGCCTTCAGGATACCAGGGTGTTCACGAATAAGAATAATTAATGGTCTGGCAGCCATATTGCATTGAAGAATTTTTTTTTCATGTATTCTTTCTCTTGAACTGCTTCATCAATTGATGTGAAACTTCACAATTGTGATCAAGTATTCATGGGGAATCTTTACTTTAAATTTCAACCTGATCGGATGCATGATATTAAATAATTCTGGTCTGACAGCCAGAATTATTTAATATTTTGAATTTGGGTTCAAGGATTTAAATCAAACTTGGTAGCAGTATGTACTGTATAATGATGTAATAATGTGGGTGAAGGCATATCTGTCGACGTCGTGACGTCAAAGTGCCATTACAGTTTGAAACTACTAAGGCATCGTTATAATAATTTGCAACTGCTGGTCAGACAAAATGCTAAAGTTTTTGTTATTTTCTATTTTTCAGGAAGGGGAAAAAGAGCAAACAAAAAGGTATTTGCTTTTTATTTTATTTTATTTTATTTTATTTAATTTAATCTGCTCTCCAGTGCCTTCAGAAAGTATTCACACCCCATTTGCCTGTATTTGGCCTCATTCATTCTCCCCTCTATCTGAACAAGTCTCCCAATCCCTGCCACTGTAAAGCATTCCCATAGCACGATGCTGCCACCACCATGCTTCATGGTAGGGATGGTGTTGGATGGGTGATGAGCTGTGCTCAGTTTCCGTCAGACGTCGCGCTTTATATTAAGGCCAAAGAGTTCAACAATTTTCGTCTCGTCAGACTACAGAATATTTTGCCTCATGCTCTCAGTCTTTCACATGCCTTTTTGTAAACTCCAAGCATGTCGTTTTCTCAGGTGCCTTTTTCTCAGGAGTGGCTTCCGTCTAGCTACTTTCCTGACCAAGGTCCTTACAAGGTTACTCAATTTGGTCATACGACCAGCTCTCGGAAGAGTCTGGTTGTTCCATATTCTTTCCATTTCCTAATGATGGAGCTCACTGTGCTCTTGGGAACTTTCAACACTCTAGAAATTGTTTTATACCCTTCCACAGATCTGTACCTCCTCACAATTCTATCTTGGAGTTCTATGAACAGTTCCTTGGACTACATGCTGGAGTTTCTGCTCTGACATGCACTGTAAACTGTGGGACCTTATTTTGAAAGGTGTTTCTTTCTAAATCACCTCCAATCAATTGAATTGGCCACAGGTGGACTCCAATCAAGTTGTCGACTGTCGAGACAACTCAAGGATGATCATTTGAAATTGGATGTACCTGAGCTCAATTTGGCATGTCTTAGCAAACGGGTTCAATACTTATTGACTCAAAATATTTCAGCTTTTAATTTTTAATTAATTTGTAAAAACATCTCCAAAAAAACAAACAAACCCAATTCCACTGACATTATGGGATATGATTTGTGGATCAGTGACAAAAAAATCTCAATTTAATCCGTTTTAAATTCAGGCTGCACCACAACAAAATATGAAAAAGTCAAGGGGTGTGAATATGCTCTGAAGGCACTGTGTAAACTTTATTGAATACATTGTTCTCCTGGTCCTCTTTTTTCCTATGTTAAAAGCTTACCGTAAGTACAGTAATATACAGTAGATTTGTTTCCCGTTTCCACAGCTGATGAAACATAGCCCAAGAGCCCACAAAGGTTTATTTGTGTTTTTTTGGCCAAAAGGTCTGAGAGTTTCGAGAGTGAAAATGTCTGTAGAATTCGAATATGCTGGTCTGATAAAAATCCCCTCGGACAGTTTTCCACAAATCACGTTTTTATAGGGGTAACCTATAATTTCCCATGAATGCATTTCGTTTTGTAAACGTTCCGAACAAACTTTATAAGTAATTAATTTCGACTCAAGCCCAATAGCTACACCCAAAAATGAGATATCATGCTAAAGCTTATCATTGGCTGGATTCTATGAACTATTCTGTTTCTCAATTTGACTTCAAAAAAGTTGGATTAGCCTGATTGCCATGATTAACCCCAATTTTATACCGGCACGTTTTATCATCTTATATATTTTGTGTATTTTTTCCAATCCTGAAGTTTTCAAGAGGATTATTTTGAAGAACTATCATTCCCCTTTCCTATGCAAAAACAATCATGCAAAACGTTTTTTTATTTTGCAGAGTAATGACTAAAAGAGTATACATGGGGTTACTTGTAAAATATCACAGTTTTCGAGATTTACACAATTCTCAAGCAAAGTGACTCATTGCAAATTATTATGTTTTGTATTGATTTAGTGTATATACTACCTCAATGCTCTTTGCAAGTGGAAAAGTTCTTGTCTGAGTAGTATACCCAGATAATTGGTTATTTGGTAGACTATTTTTAGTGAAATAGATGGTTGGACGTCAGTTTCATTTTTTGTTGCACAAATGTGACATACTCTAATTATAGCAGATGCACGTATAATATTCTATCTTCTGTTGACCAGACTACGATGTTTATGCATAATTCGCGTATTCCCTGTATAATGAATGTAGTTGGTGGTGGTAGAATAGCATTTTTTTTCTTTCAGGTTCACCAACAGCAAACAAAATGACATCAAAATGTACATGCATTCTCCATATTCACGGTAAAACTACCGAAGAAGTCAAACCTTTCGACGACAATACATGGCGGAAAGTGAATTATGTTCATGAAAAGAGACATTCCACAGTATATATATATATATACATACATATATATATATATATATATATATATATATATATATATATATATATATATATATATATATATACATACATATATGACCGTTTTTACAGCCATTTTTCCCTGCTGTGCAGGGGTTTGGCTTTTTCTTGAGGCAATGTTTTATGGCCGGATGCCCTTCCTGACGCCAACCCTGGTCGCCTCTTACGACACACAGGGATATGGTACACCTATTCTAACCGGGGCATACACCGGGGCCAGTACACTGGTACTCACTTCGCCGACCTTGGAAGGATGACAGGCTGAGTCAACCCCCTGGTGTTAATTCAGCAGCCAATGGGGCTTGAACTCAGGACCCTGGGATCCCAAGCCGCCACCCTAACCACTAAGCCAACACCAGGCTTAGACATTCCACAGTAAAAGACTCAAAGTATTTCATAATAAGCCTTCCTGCTGAATATGACCAGACAACTGGTTATCACAAACAGTGCTACAAAGATTTCACCGCACTGTCCATTGCAAATGTGGAACAAGATTCAGCTGGCCCATCACGATCACACATACTGCGTTCTGAAGTAGAACACACAGAGGCTAGTTCTCCAGGCATCTTTGAGAAAAAGTGCCTGTTCTGCATTTCCATCACCAAGTCACTTGGGAAAGGCAAGTGGGAAGTGTTGGGGACTTGTATGACTGACATGGGTGAGGAAAGCATAAAAGATGCAGCTGAACTTGCGCAAGATAACGTGATGCTTGCAAAGCTAGGAGGTCTCGACATGAAGGCAAAGGAAGTACGATATCACCACTCCTGCAGGAGAAATTGCATATATCATTGCCAAACCGCAGTACAGAAAGATGACGACATGATGTCTTCAAAGTTGGCCGCTCACAAAGCAGCATTCCAGGAACTCCAGAAGCATATCAATGTAACCTTGGTGTCAAATCGAAGAGCAGAATACCTGTCATCATTGCACGTGTGCTACCTCACCTTGCTTGGAGACGATGAGACGACATATCCCGCTAGAAGCTTCGCTGACAAGATCCTGAAAACATATCCAAATGAACTGACCAGTCATTGTGTAAGTTGCAAGATGGGGACAATCATACATAATGCTTACCTTGGTCAAGATGCCGCAATCAGGCATGCTAATTTTGATGATCATGCAGTACAAGAAGCTGCATTCTACCTTCGGTCCCTGATATTGAAGGTTCAAAGCTCACAGGATGACTTTCCAAGGCCAATCACTACGGAAGCGTTGGAAGTAGGACAGGCAGACCCTCCTGATGCTGTCCTTGAGTTCTTCAGGGTGCTGCACACAGGATCAAACAAGCCGCCTTGGGACAAACGCATTAAGAGACTGGTGAAATCTGTGTCCGATGATGTGTTGTACGTCACAACTAGGGCCTGAATAAAACCAGGGAAACACCTCTGCGTGGAACTCGCTTTAAAAAGTATGACAGGAAGCCGGAAAGTTGTTGAGATTTTGAACCGATTTGGACAGAGTGTAGGCTATCACACAGCCGAGGCCCTCGAGACCAAATTAGCCACTGACATCTCTGGTCGTAAATGTACCACACCCGATGGAATCACCAAAATGTTCGGACTTTGCACCAGTTTAGCATGAGACAATTACGATGAGCTTATGGAAACACTGTCAGGCAGCAGAACCTTGCACGAATACTGTAGGTATCTGCTATCAGAATGAGCCTAACATGACACTGGACGAGTCACCCGAAGAACCTACCTCCCAGCGACAGCGAACATCAGTGGACACTGCTGGGACACAGAGTTATAGTTCGAAACGAGTATTCCACCTAAAGGAACACACTTTGGAACCATATCGCAAGAAACCTAAGATGACAGTCTTTCAGTCTGCAGTCAAAAGCATACCAAGACCACCGCATCTCACTGACATGGAATATAGAGATATATTCTGGATGATGAGCATCGCACTGTGCAAAACACCATTCTGGACAGAGTGGAACTTGCTTGTCACAGAAGATCCACTCCCCAGACAGAGAATTGCCTACATGGAGAACTTGAATCTCCCTCCGACTCGGCTAGACGTAGTGGCAGAAACGCTACGATATCTCAGCGAATTGCTCAGGAATGTAGAGAGGACTTCGTCGTGGTCCACTATGACTTAGCTATAGCTAAACCAGCTCTACAAATCCAAGCTGCTGAGGATCCTATGTATAACAAAGTCTTCACCTGCATTGGACCCTTTCACATTGAACTTGCATATTTTGGTGCTCTGGGACACTTCCTCGATTGCTCTGGTGGCTCACAGATACTCACAGAAACAGGTGTTCTTGCTCCGGGGTCGCTGAATGGATTTCTACGAGGAAAACACTTTAACCTAACTTTAACCTAACCTAATTTAATAACCTAACTAAAAGAAATCGTAACGCATGCTTTTGATCCTCCCACTCGACAAAAGGAAGGGGAATCTGACGACACACATACTTAACGGAATAACTGACTTTTGGGACCTGAATGTTGAGTGCTCATGGTTTCCAGATCCACAACAATATTGTTGCGGATTCGCGCCCGCCGGCGTGCTGACGGCCACGTAACTCGAATCGCGGCACGTCGCCCACCGGACGGACAATCCAGTCGTGACCCTCTCGGACTAACGCCGGGAACCAGTCACGGGTGGACCTTTCGGTCTCACCGCGATCGAGCCAATCAGCCCCCGCGTGGGATAGGGTTGCTCGCCGTATTCGACCTACCTAAGTACCCACGCGGAGGGTAGACCGGGCGATCGCACCTCGCCGCAGGTCGACTTTGGACACTGGCCACTTAAGCGACCCGTTCCGTACTATCAGAATAACCGAGCGGTGTTATCGTCGACCTCGACGGTTCGATTAATTATCGGGCGTATTCAGCCCACTACCAACCCTTTACGTGAAGCAAGATGGGGATTCAATAGAGGAAAAGACGAAGCGAAGCGGGAGAACAGTTCAATAATAAAGCACATTTATTCGCGGCACACGGGAAGCACACATATTCAATTCCACCAAAAGCACACAGAAAAGAAAAACACAATTCCATTTACACAAAAAGCAAATATAAAAGCGAAGACACAATGCAGAGCTAATACCGACTACCGAGCACACGGCAACACTTATACAATTCTACTTCACAGACGGCGCCGACAACACATACCCAAAACCAAGGAAAGAATACCCTCAAGGATGAGGCGGGCCTGAGGCCGAGACCGGGTCGCGCCTACCCGTCTGGTGATGAGACGCGGAGCGGCGATGGCGCCTCAACTCCGCGGGCCTCGCGGACAGTGTCTGGCAGGGGGTGGGAAAGGGGCCCCCTTGGTCGCACTATCTCAGCGCGGGGGGAAACAGGAGGGGGTTGCTGATGCTCGGGGTATAGAGGATCTTTATTATCCCTGGTGTGCGTCTCCACCTCGGCCAGGTCGCGCTGTCGGCCTCCCTCGGGTGCAGCTCCCTGCACGACGCGAGCACCCCCTCGTCTGGTGTCGCCGCCTTTCCACAGCTCGTCCCCTCCGTTCCGACTCCAACGCACACGACGAGCAGCTCCACCGCCCGCGAAGTCTTGACCCTCTGCTTCCGACTCTCCTACTCTCCGCCTCTGGACTCTCCGACTCTCGACTCTCTGACTGACGAACACGGTCCTTTTATCCCCCCGTAGCTTCGCCTTTGACCCCCTCCCTTTGACCTTTCACCTCGCTCCCCATTGGCCCGAGAAAAAGTGGGCGTGAAGGCTTTTTGATCCACAAATTTGCATATATCGATCGTCCTGGAGGCGGGGCCAAATCGCCCCTCGCTCACCGATTGGACGGCAAAAAGTGGGCGTGTGTCGTTTTTGATCCGTTTTTGAAGCACAAAATCCGTGATTTTGTACACGCTGTTCGGCGCGCGCCCTGCACGAGTCCAACACCGGTACCCACAGGCGGCGCAAGAACGGTGGCGATGCGACGGCTGCGAGGTGTGACGTGAAGGTCGTGGCGGTTGTGGTGAAGCGGCGTTGTGGTTGGTGGTTGATGTTGTGATTGTGGTGGTAATCATGGCGGTTGGTCCAAAATAAAGATAGTAAAAGAAAAACGGCTATCCTGAAGAGTCGCAGCACGCATAAATGACATGTATTCCCACTAGACAACGGGTTTGGGCCTAACTACACATGTACTTACCGAGATACCTCACCTAAGGGACCTGAATGGTGGTTTGCGAATTTGGTAACCACAACAATATTATACTAACAACACATTTTGTATATTTATAATTGCAGATGCAAGCGGCTTCATCCTCTCCTAGCGACAGCTTTCCAAGTTCTCCACTTCCAGAAGTTTCTTGAAGACGCTTGTCCATTACCTGAAACCTTTCTGACTGCAGTAGTATCTTCCAGATGAGATCTGACCTCTGATGCATTCCATGAGATAGAAGTAAGCAACGACTACACCATAGTCAAGAAGAAGTATACAGAGTACACGGCACTGACCCTCAGCAGTCATCATGGGAACACAGCTAAGTTTTGGATGTTTTACATCGAACTAGTCCACATCTTCTTGCGATTCAGTCGAGCGTATAGAACAAATGACCTGCAACTCTTCATTTTCTCCTTGGGCCAAATTTGTCCCATCTTCTTTGCTGGGAATCCTCCCAACTACGCTCGATAGCTGGTTCGTTGTTATCACAATCTGATGAACCTGGACAACACACATCCTGGTGTTCGAGAAGCCTGAGAAAATGGAGCTTTATCTGTGAGAAGAACCAACAAATCATTCTCGCGAACACAAGTCGACATCACCCTCAAGCAGACAGTGAATGCTGATGCTGCATCAAGGCTGACAGGAATCACTTCGTTCAGTCAGTCCGACAGTGCGAGACAGCAGTGGATAGTCACTTGAGCTGCCAGAAGTTGTATTGCTGGAAGCCTCCTCGACAAAGCTGGCTTGAAATTGAAGGAAGACGTCTCCAAATCGTTGAAACCATATCGAGTTACCCGAGACAATAATGATCTCTCGAAGCTGCTTGACGCAATCAAGAATACAATGAACCCGCTTGATCAGAACACGAATGAAACCCTCCACTGCATCACGACTGGCGCCAGTGTACCAAATGATATCAAGGAAGATCTCTTGGGGTTTCAAGTGAAAGGCCAGGAGTTGTGTGATAATTTCACAGCAGAGAGCTTCAACGATCAAGCTCGCTTCGACAAACCAATCAGCAGACGGAAGATCAAGAACTTTGCGAGTGCTGCTGGAAGAAAAAAACATCACCACCAAGGACCAGAAGGTAGTCGAACTTCAAGGGACCAGAGACCTGTTTGGAAGGCTACTCTACATCAGTCCGTTGGAAAGGACAGATATTGAGAAAGTCTTTCATTAACCACTGACTCCAATTCCACTCATCCTGGTGCACATGGATGGTAGCATCAACAAAACTGACAAGTCAAAGCTTCTGCACAAGCTGGAGGGAATGGTTGAAAGTGAGAAACCAGGAGATATTGACGTCACATTAGTCGATGCGATGTTCCTGCTCCACACATTGCTGAATCTCCCTCCCACATTTGGTGGGGTAGCTGAAGTAATCCTCCGACGGTTGTGCGAGATGTCACCACACACTGATCTTGTTTGTGATACGTACATCACTCCGAGTATCAAAGTGGCTGAGCGAAACAGACGAGGGTCAGAAGAAATGACGTTTGCTGTGACAGGTCCTGAACAGAAGCGGCCTCAGAATTGGCAAACAGCTCTTCAGTCATGTTCCTTCAAAACAGGATTCCTTCGCTTCCTTGCAAACGAATGGAAGAACAACAGATATGCTAGCATCCTGAAGGATCACATTGTGGTCATGGGTCTGGATGGTGTCTGCTTCACGTTCAGAGAAAACAGAGGGAGTGTATTCAGAGAAGACACAGAGGCATTGAACTGCCAACATGAAGAAAATGACACTCGACTTGTGTTTCATCTTGATCATATCATGCAAGTATCACCAGCCGCAACGATGAGGGTCAGAAGCAATGACACGGACGTCCTCGTGGTTCTGTTGTGCTGCGCAGGTGCCGCACACGACTGCCTAAACGTATGGATGGATGTTGGACTCAGCAGTCACAACACCAGGCGATACATCAGTATTCCCAAACTGGTTGATGAATTGCAGTCTACTGGACTTCATGCATTTACTGGTACTGACTTCACAGCATCCTTCATGAACAAAGGAAAACAGAGACCCCTTGACATCATGATGAAACACGAAAGTTCATCTCAGCATTTGCCATGCTAGGGGAGCACCACAATGTGCCTGATGAAACAGTTTCGACAATTGAGCATTTTGTATGCTTGCTGTATGGGAAACACAACTTGCTCAGCGTTGACACTGCCCGCTATGTTATGTTTCAACACACATATGCACCAAGACAACGGGGGGATCCACTGGAGAAGATCAAGGGTGTAAACCCAAGCAGCATGCCGCCTTGTCGATCCGTTCTGATCAAGAAAATGAACAGAGCAAATTATGTTGCCTCTCTGTGGAAGAAAGCTGCACGTTAAGATCCATCTAGCTTATGTGGCCAGCTGTGCCAACACGGATGGATCCTGGTTGATGGAAGCTACGCAATCGATTGGTTTTAATGGTGATCAGATGCCACGCCATATCAGCCAGATCCTCAGTAAAAAGGAATCCGTCATCGAATCAGAGGACGACGAGGATGTGGAAATGTTGCACGGAGAACTTTTGTATGGATCAGATGAATCAGACGTGGACGACGACGATGATTGGAGATGAGCAAAATGGAAAGCTCATTGTGATGACAGTTCAGATGCATTCATTGATTCATTATAAAACCGAAGATTACCAAGACACTTATCCAGATCTATAGGAACATATTGAACAAAACTCAATAGATTTGCATGCTCATTTTCCAAACTTCTCAACACATTGCTATTAATACACATGGATGACAATCATTTCATTTACTAGACGGATATATCTGATTATCATGATTATGTTGTTATACATTGTCAACAATTTTGTCATATTATGATAATGTCAATAAATCACTATATTGTAATTAAAACGTAACCTCGACTTATTTTACATTTACATGTATATTCCAAGAATCATCGGAAATTGCGATATTTTCCAAGTAACCCCATGTATACTCTTTTTTTTTTTTATTACTTTACAAAATATAAACCGTTTTGCGTGATTGTTTTTGCATAGGAAAGGGGAATGATAGTTCTTCAAAGTAGTACATTTGTTTTGTAAATAATCCTCTTGAAAACTTCAGGATTGGAAAAAAAATACACAAAAATATAAGATGATAAAACGTGCCGGTAAGTAAAATTGGGGTTAATCATTGAAATCGGGCTAATCAGAATCCGATTCCAAGCTATAGTTCATATCTAATTGAATTATAATCTTTATTTTGTTTTTAGGTCATCTCTGTCATCTCAGTAGAGATGACCTAATAATAACAGTCTCGAAGTCTGTCTGTCCGTCCGTCCGTCCGTCCACAATCAAACCGAGTGGAGACACATAACCAATAGTGGAATGGATAGAGGTCGATGAGACATGCGCAACGATATAACTTTCAAGGTCGTCCAAGGTCGAGGTCAACGTCACGAGGCTGTCAAAGTTGCGAAAATCGTTAATTTCAAATCGTATCTCCTCCCTCATTTATCAAGAGAGATCAAATGTTATTAGTGATTCAGATACTACGGACTATTATCGAGAACAACACGAGCCATTTTTTTTGAAATTGGCTCTCGTTCCGATTTTATAGCCCTTCAAACTTGGCTTTGAAACCCCGTATGGGCCGTTCATAAAGTACATACAAAAATAAAAGTATTAAATTAAGAACCGGAACTCTCCGAGACAAATATTACATTTGAAGCTTTTGTCAGATTTAACTAAAACAATGGAACACAAGTTTATATACACACTTACTTTCATTTATGACATTAACATTGTCCTGAATGTCAATTTGTACTTTTATTTTCATAAATGACGTGCTGTGATATTAAAAGAAAAAGGTAAATTACACCGCTAGAGACTGCATTGTCATGACTTACAAACATCGGTTCATCAGGAACTGCTGGCTTTGCAAGCGATTAGCGATGTATGAGGGGGGTGGATGGTTTAAAGCCCGCATACGGGCTGCGTATAGGGGTGGGTGGGTGGTCACTAGCCTGCATACAGAGGGGGGTGGGTGGTTTTGAAACCCGGAAGTAGAGCGTACGTACTTTATGAACTGCCCCTATTCCAGTCTGGCACAGAGTTACTTTCGACCTCTGGCAGAGATGACCGGCACTCCCTCTTGGGGGTATTTTTTTGGTGTTGTTTATTTTATTTGTTCCACTTATTTATTTAACTAACCATATTTGCTGACGTACAAGTCAATACTTTTTTTCTCCAGAAGTCCAGGCTTCAACTTGTACTCACAATCGATTTAACTATGTTTTAAGACATTGATTTGCACAAATGAAAAAAAAATTTGAAGAAGATTTATATTTCAGGTTACTGAATTCAACTCGCCAATTATTTTTGAGGTCAACACAGACCTAAAGGTCAAGAACTTAGGTGGCATTTCTAAAATCCTTAATTTTCATCCCATTGCCTTGAAATTTG
Organism: Eptatretus burgeri; assembly: GCF_056783735.1. Classification (NCBI taxonomy): domain Eukaryota; kingdom Metazoa; phylum Chordata; class Myxini; order Myxiniformes; family Myxinidae; genus Eptatretus; species Eptatretus burgeri. Next base: position 89,979,187 of record NC_140963.1, read on the forward strand.
GTGTGGATGTGGGGAGGAATGACAACAATGGGTGTGGGGAGGAATGGGTGGCAGTCGAGTATTCATGGAGTGGACAAGATGGATACAGAAGCGAACTCTCAGGAGGGAAAACCAGAAATTTGGAAGGAGAAGGGATTGAGGTGGTGGAGGGCGGGTGAGGGGGGAGGGGGGTTGCCGATAAGATCAGAAATCAAGCATTAATCCGCTCACCGTCGCCTGTGAAATTATCCAATCAATAGCGATCGTGCACTCACCAATTCCATTTGATCCATCCCTTTCAATCCTAATCACATGAATCCATCCTTACTATGTCATCTAAAAATATCTCCCGTAAAGTCACCCAACTCGTACACGGCAGATTTTAAGTTGGAAGTTGTTAAGTTCACTGACAAAAATGGCTGACTGCAATGTTGTTGTTCATTGAGGAAAAAAAAACGGTGCAGAATACCAAGAAAACCAAGAAGGCTAAAGTAGTGGCAAAGCTCGGTGGACAAACTCTGAGGCTAAGTTGGAGGACTATGTGCTTACTGCAATGTACTATAGGTCATTACTGACAATGATTTTGTATCTTGTTTTAAATATCATACCTCTGTATGATCCCAAACATGTTGAAAAACTGTTTACATTCCTAATGTATCCGAAAGGTTGTCCCACAAAGTACGTACATTGTGTTCCGGTGTATAAACCATAGCATTAACCACACCCCTGTTTTTCACTTTCAAAACAAACAAAGAAATAAAACTTTTCCGGTGTATTAACCACACCCATGTTTTTCACCCTCAAAATAAATGAATATATTGGTCATTTTATTTTCTGATCTAGATCTAAATACATTTGTACATTAATTTGTACGGAATAATGTGAACGAGGTATCAACATGCTTACTCCCATGTCCACTTAATTTTGTCTGACGGTCTTATTCTCATTTTGAAGAAGTTGAAGAGAGTGAGAGGATACCAAGAAGTTTTTATTTTTCTTTCTTATTTTTAAGAATACTAAAAGGGGATTTTTTTTTTGTTTTTGGAAAAGGGATTCATACCGGTATCATACATATTTCTTGTGGATTTAGTGGCCCTGAAAAGGGCCGCTTGAGTTTGATAAAGCTTTTCAGCGAATCCGAGGAAATCCTCGTCGATGACAGCATGTAACTCCATGTCCGAATCAGTATAGAGCAAGTCCCTGTCACTGTCATTTGCAGCCTCCTCCTTCCAAATTATGTCAGCCTCTGTGCCGTCCATGTTGTTGGAGATGCAGCATTTCAGAAATGCTCGCTTGATGATATCCGACATTATCTCCTCCCATGCCTAACCATCCAGAAGGTCGACCTTTCTCATCCTCCCGCTCTTGGTGTAGGTATTCTCCCCACTCATTATCCAGTTGGACCAGCAGCGACGTAGCCCATCCTTGAACTGCTTGTTGATGGACACATCGAGAAGCTTCAGGAGCGATGTCATCCCGCCTGGGATGATGATGAGATTGGTGTTGGTCTGCCATAGCAGCGCTTTGGTGTTGTCGGTCTTGTGACAAATTAACGCATCCAGGCCTAGTATACTCTGTCATCCGGAGAGACCGCTATCCGGCCGACTACTCCAGACCGTGCGCACACAGTCCTGGACCAGTCGCTCGTCTATCCGCCCCTTCTGCTATGCACGAACAATGATGCCGGCTGGAAACTTGTCTTTGGGCATTGTCTTCCTCTTCAACATGACAAATGCGGGAAGCTTGTCACCGTCTATGGTGCAGGCGAGCATGATGGTGAATCAGTCCTGAAAACTGAAACTGGGCAACCTCACCCTGCTGCACCCTTCTCTGAACCTGTATAAGGGAAATCAATTCATTGTTAACCTTAATTATACTAAAGATGTCGGTGTACAGTAAGGATATTGTTATGAATTTTGGTCCGCCTGGCGTGCGATCGGCCACGTAACTCGAATCGCGACCGCATCGCCCACCGGAACGGACAATTCAGTCGTGACCCTCCTTGGAACTACCACCAGGAGCTAGTCACGGGTGGGTCTTTCAACCACACCACAATCGTGCCAATCGGCCACCCGTGCAGGATAGGGTTGTTTGTCAAACTCGACCTACCTAAGTACCTGCACGAGTAGTTAACCGGGCGATCGTACCTCGCCGCTGGCCGGCCTAGGACACGAACCGCTTAAGTGGTCCGTTCCGTGCTTTAGTGATAACCGAGCGGTGTTATCGCCGGCCCCGACGGACATGATTATTTACCGGGTGCTTACACCCTTCCTACCAATTCCTTCCGTGATGCAAGATGAAACTTTCAAACAAGGGAAAGGACGCAACGAAACGGGGAACAGTTCAACAAGAACATTTATTGCACACTCAGACAAGCACGTATTTTACAGCCATACAGAAAATCATGCACGTATAACAGTGAAAGCAATGAAAGCAAGCAAAGGCAGAGTTACAACCGAATACGAGCAATGAGAATGTACATGCACAGTCACTTACACAGGTCTACTTTACAAGACGGCGCCAACACATGCACTTACACAAAAGCAAAGGAAAAAGCCACCCTCAAAGGCAAGGGTGGCGGACAGGTCCGTGGACCAAATGTGCGTGGAACCTGGATGAGCGGCCAGGTCCACGAGACCGAAGGGTCTTACCCGCGCCCTCGTGGCGCGATGGTGGGCAGGCCGCGATGTCAGCGTAGCTGAGCCTGGCTTCGTGCCCCTGGCGTGGCCGGTGAGCTCTCTCCGTCGATCGGCCCCCGTCTGCCTTAAGACTTCAGCTCCGAGCTCCGTCTCCCGACTCTGCCCCACCGACACTGCCGCACCGACACTGCCGCCGTCTGCCTCTTCGAGCTCCGTCCTGTTCTCTGACCCCTCCAGACTGCCGACACTTCCGACTCCAGACTGCCACTCTCCAGACCCGACTTGACTGCCCCGAGCTGCGTTGTGCTCGCGCTTATATAGGCCGGGGGAGGAGCGCATATGCAAATTTGTGGATCACAGCGGGTTCGGAGGTGGGGCTACACCACCTGATGCTACATCAGCCATTGGATGGAAGAAAAGTGGGCGTGAATCATTCTTAATCCGATTTCTCCTTTGAAAGGATCCTATTCACAACCCATGGCACGACGTTCGGTAGAAAGGCGAAGGTGGTGGGAGTTTGCTGTGGTGGTTTGGGAAGGGTGTTGGTGGTGGCAATTTGGTTGTTGGCAGGCATCGTTTGAGAGTGGGGGTGAGGCGATGTTTACTGGGTGGGGTTGTGGAGGTGAAGGGGGCGAAGGTGGTGGTGGCTTGTTGTCGTTGTTTGGGGGCGTTGGTGGTGGCGATTTGGTTGTTGTGGGATGATTGGTCCAAAATAACGACAGCAAAAGAAAAACGGCTATCTCAAAGGATCGCAGCCCTGTGAACACGGAAATTCCCTCTAAACAACGGTGGGGAAATCTAACTACACAATTACTTATCGTCATAACTGATCTAAGGTCCTTTATGGTGGTCTGCGAATTTCCACAGCCGTAACAATATAAAGGTTTTGAAATTAACCCCAAAGCCATATGCTTCGAGAACACGCCACAAGAAAACATGATCAATATTGTCAAAAGCTTTTTCCAATTCCAGAAAAAAAATTCCAAAGTCATTTTGATCATGGCAAGCGTCCATTAAAACCAAACCAAAAAAATGTAAATGGAACGACTGGGGATACAGAAGGTCTGATCATGTAGGAGAGATCACCAATGAAGTTCTTCAATCGATTTGCCATTGCTTTTGAGAAGAGTTTTTAGTCAGTGTTTGGTATTGAGACCGGTCGCCAATTTTTAATCTGCCAGAGATCGCCTGACTTTGGGAGGAGAGTCACCACTGCTCTCCGGAGACTTGAAGGCATTATACAAGATCGCAACGATTCCTGGATAACATTCAAGAGTTCTCGACTCACCCATCCCATCCATTGGGACCATACGCGATGCAGAGCGTTGGTGCTGCCGAAGCAGTCTCGACCCACAAGGCCCCAAAATTCCAGTAAAATTCAGCTGGTATGCCATCAATTCCGAGTGCCTTTCCAGAGTCCATTTCACCCAGGGCTTGTTCGAGTTCAGCAATGGTTAACGGCACCTCCAGCTCCAGACGTTGAGTCTTGGTCAGGGATGGGAGATGGGAGGTGAAGAGCTTTATTTTTTCCTCACGTGCATGTTTTTGAAAATAGTTCTGAATTGAACTTTCGAATGGTATTTTTTTTACCTCATCAGAATTTGTATTTCAGTTCTCACTGGGGTCCAGAACTGATAAAATAAGCAGAGTTGGTTTCGGATTCAAGGTGGAGAAAGGATTTACTCGGGCTATCTGATACTTTTATATTTTGTATTCTCAGCCTAACTAATAATCCAGCAGCCTTTTCCTGCAATAGTTCCCTAAGCTCAGTCCTCCTTTGGAGGAGTAATTTTTAGTATGCCTTATTCTCTTGTTTTGCCAATTTGTTCTCCAGTTGTAGAATTTCGGTTTCTCACCGAACCAATGTGACTTTCATGAGTCATATATGATTTAAACTATTGACAAAACAGCCATATATAGGTTTTCAGATTGTCCCATCATACATTACTGGATGCAAAAAGGGCTTTTTTTCAGATAACATTATCCAGAGATTGCGAAAAGCTTCCTTAAAAAGGGTATCATCCAGAAGACTTGTATCAAATTTCCAACAGGCACGCTTACATTTGAATTGGGGACAGGATAGGCCAACAGTGACCATGTGGTGGTCAGAGAAGATGGAGGGGAAAATATTTGAGGAGGCTACAACATTCTCAAAATATGGGGTGATGTACCATAAATCAAATCTTGCTCAGGACACTTGACCATTGGAGCATCGACACCATGTGTACTGTTGGTCATTTGGGTGCGTTAAACGCCACACATCAAGGAAACCCACAACGGAAAGGAAATTGCAGAAGTCACCATGGGCTTTGGGATGTGGTTCTGATGAATTTCTGTCCAATTTGGGCTCAAACGTAAAATTAAAGTCACCCCCCATGCATATGCACTGATTGAAATCGAACAATTTAAAATGGTTTACCACTACAGATAAGAAAGTTTTACGGTCAGAAATCTCACTTGGTGCATGCACTGCACATTAAAAATAATAAACTTTAGATTATTAATCACCAGTTCCAGGGAACTAAAATGTTCCTTTATCACATCCTGAAAGAGGCAAGATTCAGCTGCAAGCCCTGGCTTTAACAACAACAACAACAAAAAACACTCCAGCAGATAGGAAAGACATGTTCCTGAAGAAACATTTACCTTTTAAAAATGCTGCACCAGTCATGGTCAACCTTATCAGTGATGATGAGTTCCCTGCAGGAAGGTCACATCAACTTGCTTCCCCAAGAATAATTTTTTTAACTTGGATCTGGTGGTTGTGGTTAGTACCACCACCGTTTATATTACGTGTTTGCAAGAGTGAGTGTTTTCATTATTACCTCTGCCACCGAAGGTGAAGGAGGTTATGTTTTCACCCCTTTCTGTCTGTTTGTTTTTGTTTCTGTTTGTTTGTTTGTGTACAGAATATCTCAAAAAGTTGTGGATGGATCCAGATGAAATTTTGTCGACAGGTTCGGTGCGTGACGAAGACGAACTGATGACATTTTGGTGAAGATCCATATCCGGCTTCTAGAATTTCCCAAGTGATTTTTCACCATTGAGAGATAGGGCCAAAAACGATATTTAGCACAATATTTCAAAAAATTGTGGACGGTTTTTGACGAAACTTGGTGGACAGGTTGGGTGTGTGTGGCAAGGACAAAGTGATTCGATTTTGGTGAAGATCTGGATACGATAGTTATTTCATTTTTAAAGTGATTCTTCACCATTGAGAGAGAGCCAAAAATGATATAGTACTGTATAGCATGATATTTCAAAAATGTATTGGGCCCGATATGTTCTCGTGGATCAGGCATTACATGGCGGAGTGGAGGTATCTGCTCTACCAAGTGCTCTTCTTGTTTGGTCGTAGATTTTGTCTGATGCTGAGATTACTCATCCTTGGCCTTTGTTATAACTTTCTTTAGTCGATGAAACTGATTTTGTGCGGTTTAGTTCTTCAGACTTTTTGGACGAGCTTTGCAGCCTGAGTATAGGGAGCTGAATCAGGAAAGTGATCAAAAATTACGTTTTCTTGCCTCAGTTTCATTAAGACTCGAGAAAACAAGGTGGGGAGGGATTTATGGCCGATCTACCATCGGTTGTGACAACAGTCATGTCCATCTCCTTTAGACATTGTTCCACAAGGGGTCTGGGTCTATACTCTCAGATATTTTTGTTTTAGGAACAAGCATGCCACAAGGTCCCCAGAGTGTTGGGTTTGGAAAACATCAGCACACTGCCCACCATTTTCCTCAAATGGGGTTACATCTTTGCTTCCACATTCCTGTGGCTTCATATTTACACTTTCATTTGCTGACTGGCCATCATTACCTTGGGCCACAGTTTGCTCAGTTTCACGTGCTTGGATTGATGGTGTATCTTTCACACACCCACAATCAGCTTTAGTTGCATCATCGACTTCGTCTTTGCGAGTAATGGATGCATACTGTTGTACAGTTTGAAACGCATTACTCTTCTCTGGAGGATCCGTTTCATTTGTTCGTTCAACGTTCTGCAAAGAGATTTCAGGAGAAACCTGAATAGTTTTCACAACGAAGGTCTCCAAATCGAGCACAACCTTTTTATCAGTGCCTGATGAGTCATCGGGAGTCCTTTGTTTACTAGTAGCTGATTCAAGTTCTGTATCCATGACAACGGTTTGTTGAGGAGGTGTAACATGGTTCATAGTTGAACTGCTGGTTTCCTTCTCATTGGGAACGTTAGTTGGTGGAGTTACGGGAATCTCTTTCTCATTAGGAATGTGAAATGGTAGAGGAGTGTTAAACTTCTCCTTACACCCTGCATAAGTGTGACCTGTTTTGTCACATCTGATGCACGAGGCTTTGGGACAAAAGCGTTTCAGATGTCCGAAAGCTCCGCACTGGAAACACGTTAAGGTGGCGGACGATGCATAGATCTGATAATTACTGTCCTCAAAATTGATTTTAAATGAGATGTTGAGTCCCGTATTGTCCACACGGTCTGGTCCTCTGGTGGACCGGATGATGCCGAGGCACCGCACGATGCCATGGGGCCGCACTGCAGACCTGTGGGGGTCAAATGCACTTTGATCAATTGACCAGTTATTACAAAGGAGAATAGGATGGTTTTTTTTGTTGTGTTTAGCAGTGACAGTGCGTGCCACCTACGGGTACTTTTGTCCTTGAACTAACACTGTGCAGTGCCTTCATGAAGTATTTACAACCCTTAACTTGTCACTTTTTTGGGGTTAGTGCCGAAATTTAAAATGCATGAAATAAAAAAAATTCTCACTGATCTTCACAAAATACCCCATAATGGCAAAGTGAAAACTTGTGTTTTTGAAATTTTTACAAATCAAAAATGAAAAGCTGAAATTTGTTGCATCAATTGTCTTGTGTCAATTAAAAATGAAAAGTCATGGTCACTCCCACAATCCTTCTGACCCAGTTGTTCTCACAAAACTGCAGCCTCTGTTGTCTCTCTGTCAATCCCACCATCTCCAGATCGCAAAGGTAGGCTGGCATTACACATGGAATCGCAACCTTCCCTTTCAATCTTCTTGATGTTGCAGACCCAGGATTGGGGGTGGGAACACCACGAGGAGGGAGGGCGGGCGGGGAGGGGGAAGCTACTGCGGATTCCCACCAGACTCTCCACAATCGCAGGCCATCACACGAATAACTCCGTGGGTTGCTAATCGACCGTGAACGCCAATAACTCGACCACGTGACTTAGGGTGCTCCGTCTAATGAATACCGGTTATCTAATTACCAGGGGACATGCCCTCAAACCAGATCACCTTACTGGATCAGATTCAGCCGAGAGTAACTGCCCAAGGACGTACCAGCGAGGAAAACATCATTGGGGGATAATGTCCCGGTTAAGCTTGGATACCAACCATGCTGGATCAATGAAGGCAATGATGAAAACGAGCTGGGAACATTTCTACACAAGCATTTATTTACAATTAAGCGAAGAAAGGTATGTGGCCCAATAAATGGGTTTATTATTATGTACAGCAGGGATAGCAGGGAATTTGTGAGGTGTGACAAAAGGCAAGCAATTACAAAAGCAGACACAGAGCAGACTTATACCGTTAGAACGTCTACAATCTTAACTTATGCTATGACAGGCACCATCACACACACACACACACACACACACACACACACACACACACACACACACACACACACGGAAGAGTAGATAGCCAGAAAGAAAGAGAGCTGATGAGGACTAACTGCCTCGCAATACCTGGTGCGGTCGGCCGACTAATACAACCCAGTGCATTTCAGGGGAGGTAGGAGGGGGAAATACTGGTGTCTAAGGTGTGGGAGTTGGAGGTGTGTTGTGCAATATGGGGGGGGGGGGTGCGGTGTCGTGCCACTGGAAGGGGTGCGGTGTCGTGCCAGAGGAAACTGTGATTGCAAATCAGCAATGGATGCTCTTTTGTGCGTCCAAAGAGGACGAGATAGAGGGGTGGAAAGAGAGAGAGAGAGGAGAGAAGATGCGTGAGGCAAAATATTCCTAGCCTAGTCGTGCATTGTTCTGTGAGTGTCGCGTGTACCTTCGTGGGACACTCCGCTTGGACGTTTCCACTTCAAGAGTCGGCGCGTTATCTCCTGCTTAGTGACTTTGCCGGGGCTCGTGGAAACGTGTGCTCCCCACTGGTCCCAGAAGAACGTCTGTCGAAGGCAGGCAGGCGAAGAAGAGGGCGACCGGCTTCGCCATCCGCCTTTTATAATCCCAGGGCGAAGGGTGGGGTGACGACCCGAAGTGACGTGCCGTGACCCGAATCGCGTTTCCCTATTGGGCCACAGCGGTCCTAGCCACACCCTGCCAGGCTCCTGGGGCTGGAAGCAGTCTCATTCGGCGCAACGCGGCCTGGAGCTCCATACCGAACTCCCGGACCGCTCTTCCCGTGACCCCCCCCCCCGCCCCGCTCCTCGTCACCCGTCCTGCTGTGCTCTGGCGACTGGACAAGGGTCGTATCAATCCCGCGTGCCCATTCAGGGCACCCCCGGAAAGATGCGGTTGGTGCTGCTAATGTTCTTGGCTTGTTCCTGCATCACAAGGTCCGAGTAAGCCGTACGGCACGCCTCTGTTTAGTGGCGAATTGTATCGATACTGAGGTATGAGGAGACGTGGGATAATTTTTGTCCCATTTGCGGGAGTTGTTGGTTGTCGAGGTGGTGAGCGAAGGGTGAGCAAGGTGAGATGCCGTTGTAAACTGGCACGCAGATTTGAATGAAAGGGCGCGCCATGCGTACGCCGGCAGCATCTTCGTTCTTGTGATTCTTTCACGGGTGGCTGCGCGGGTGCTGTTATTCATATTGTGTGTGTGTTTGCTTGCTTGCTTGATTTGATTTGTACCATTAATAAAAGGAAAGGGTTGGAATGTAAATCAGGATTGAATGGAAGATAGAGATATAATTAGACCTAGCTATAAGACCCACGCAACGCTCTTTGTTCCATTAACCCACCAGACATGAGGGGAAGATCTCAATGCACGAAGACTAATGAAATATCTGCCTGGGGATCACTGTATGTTGGGTGCCATTGCCTTAGAGGCATTTCGTTTTGCAGAACCACAACAATATATTTCTGTCTGCCATTACTCCTTCCACCCTCGTCTGTGCATTCACACCCATCTGAATCCTCCTTTGCACCTCTGCCTCGGACTTACTGTCCCCAATCACTGTTCCTC
>NC_140963.1:89998981-90058981 GCF_056783735.1 Eptatretus burgeri
AGCTGTAAAATATTGCAAACATCCTATTGTAACAGCCACACGACAAGATGTGAACACAAACACACCAGAGGATCCCCCAACAACAACTGTGAGTACCCAAGAGGAGGCGGACACACTAATGATTCCTCATGGTATTGAAGTGGCCGCTTCACCAGGAAACGAGGTTGACTTCTTCACACGAGATACTGACTGGTTTGTGTTGATCCTGAGAAGACTGCCACAACTGGGCAAAAATAATGGAATTGTAACAGGCACATCTGACACGAGAAGAAGAGTTGCACTACAACCAATATATAATCATCTGGGACCTGAACGGGCAGTAGGACTCCCAGGCTTCCATGCCATCATGAAATGTGACATTACTGGTCATATCAACGGTGTTGGTAAGAGAACAGCATTCAAAACGTACATGCAGTCGCCACCTCAAGTTGTAAACGCTCTTGCCAAACTGGGAGAATGTAGTGTACCATCTTTGAATGTAAAGAAGGGGTGTGAGGCATTTTTGTGCAATCTCCTGAGTACAAAGAAAGTATCAGCTGAAAATGCTTCAACCCTCAGATGGAAACGTTTCAAAGCACTTCCAAAAAATAATTGTGCAGGCAAACTGCCACCAACAGCTGGAGCATTGTACAAACACATTCTTTGTGCACATATGCAGGCCAATATATGGAACCAGGATGTTATCATCCACCCAGTAATTCCTGATCCATGCCAACTGGGCTGGCCTAAAGAGGATGGTAGACTAAGACCGGTCTTATCAGAGAAGCTGGCTGCCCCTGAAGCAGTTTTGGAGCTCACCAGATGTACGTGTTCAACAAGTGTATGTTCACGTAACACATGCACATGTAAGAGACATAATCTTGAGTGCACTGAATTGTGTAACTATGAGGCAGAAGTTTGTGCATGCAATAACATTCCAATACCAGATGTATCTGATTTATCAGACAGTGAAAGTGATGAAGAAAGTGAGTAAGACAGATCAAAATAGGTAAGTATCAAATGGATACATGCATAAACATTGTTCATATAAATACATATTTGAACTAGAGGGGGAGCACTCGGGAGAGTGCAAAACCTCCGCTGCCAAAACTGCTGGGTCACTCAAGTGAACCTTACATCTTATTCATTCACTATGATGTCAACAGTGCTGACAGTTAGTTCTTTTCTCCAACATTTTTTTTTTTTTGGGGGGGGTTGGAAATCACTTAAAACATGTAGAAATGCAAAAAAAAAATTCTTTTTTTGGGGGGGGTAACAATTTTGAGGGGGGGGGGTTGGAAATCACTTAAAACATGCAGAAATGCAAAAAAATATATATTCTCTAACAATTTTTTTTTGGGGGGGGGGACCAAGTCCAAAATTTAATGGCATGATCCTTGGACCATACCTAACCCCCCCCCCCCCCACCAAATTTCATCGAAATCCGTCGAGGAGTTTTTCCGTAATACAGTTCACAAACAAACAAACAGAAAGGGGTGAAAACAGTAACTTTGAAGTTATCCATCTTCATCCATCTTCATTATTCATCCATCTTCATGAAGGTATCCATCTTCATTATTCATCCATCTTTGAAGATGACAGAGGTTAATAACTGTAAAAATGTATAACAGTGTGTGTAAGGTATAAATGGTGGCCATTATGCAATAAATAAATGGCAGCCATTTTGAAATAAACAGTTGGTGTTATCACAGTTATTGGTAATGATTAATAAGCAACATTTGACATTGATGTTTACTGGTGTTTTTCAGTACTGGTATTAAATCATTATTTAACAAAACTCTTAAAATAGCATTAAATTATCAAAATGGTGGCCATTTTGGATTTTTATTGCCCAGCTATAATGTAATGATTCGGGAATCATGTTTGATATTGTTTATATTTCATTTCTGACTGATGTGAGGTGCATGTTTAATCCAATACAAGTTTTTAATGTCAAGAAACTTGAAATATTAGTAAAAACTAGCAAAGTACCCACCCGTGGGCAGGTACAGTTATCTGTTGAATGGCGTTGGTCCCGTCTCGATCGGATGAAATTGAGAAATTGACGTTATCCGGTGACCTTGACTCCGTGACATTTGACCATGACCTTGACCTTGATCCCCTTATGTCCGTTCCCAAGGATCACATATGCCAAGTTTAATCTCATTCTATCCAATGGTTTGGCCATCTATAAAGGACAAACAAACATGAAAAATTGACGTTTTAGTCAATTTATGACGTCATAACTCGAAAACCGGAAGTCGGAAGTGAATGTTGTCAATCAACTGTGCCATTTAATTTAGATTATCTGTCGAATGGCGTTGGTCCCGTCTCAATCGGATGAAATAGAGAAATTGAAGTTACCCTGTGATCTTGACCCCGTGACCTTTGACCTTGAACTTGACCCCCCCTATGTCCGTTCTCATGTCCCAAGGATCACTCATGCCAAGTTTCATCTCATTCCACCAGGGTGACCAGTATCTTGCCAAAATGTGAACATGAGTGACTTATTTATTCGATTAAAGTTACTCAAAAAATAAGGGTTTCGTTGACCTTGATGCTTGACCTTTTTGTGACCTTGACCTTTGACCTTGACCTTTATATTTTCGTACGGTTAATAGTATCTCTCCAGGACCGTTCTACATGAAATATCAAGAGATTTTGATGAGAACTGAGGAAATAAAATTTTCATGAAAAATCCGTTTTTTCGTCATGACGTCATAGCGTCAAACTTTTGACAGATCTGGAAAGCACTTATCAAGCGCTTTCATATGAGGTATTACTCGATATGGTATCTAAGATTACAAAATTTGACCTTGGGGTCAAAAACTTTCGACCTCCAGCGCTAACCATGAAGGTCAAGGCCGATTGCCACCAAAAATTAATCAGCTCAGCGCCAGACAATGAACAATATTCCCAACAAGTTTGAAGACGATCCAATCAAAATTACTCAAAAAATAAGGCTATCGTCGACTCCCCTGATTTGCGACAAAGTGACCTTGACCTTTGACCTTGACCTTGAAAATTTTATGCGCTGAAAGGGACCTCTATAGGACTCCGATATGCGAAGTTACAAAACTATCCAATGATAACTATGCTCTGCAGAGTGATCGATACGTGATGACAGACAAACGAAAAAAAACAAACAAAAAAAGAAGCATAGACTGGTACTTACGAAATCGTCAACTTGACCTCTGACCTTGTCTAATAAAAGCTGTCTCGAGAGAAGGTAGAGACGCAAACCAGAAGTTTCTACGATGATTCTGTACCAAACCATCAAAAATCGAATGTTTGACCTCACTGTGACCTTGACCTTTGACCGATTTTGACCAAAATCTAATCAGCGCGAGCCATCACCCTCCTGAATCACGTGATGTAATTTGACATTGGTAGTTTCTTCCATTCTCGAGTTATAACTTTTTTTGGGATGTTTGACCTCACGGTGACCTTGACCTTTGACTGATTTTGACCAAAATCTAATCAGCGCGAGCCATCGCCCTCCTGAATCACGTGATGTAATTTGACATTGGTAGCTTCTTCCGTTCTCGAGTTATAAATTTTTTTTGGATGTTTGACCTCACTGTGACCTTAACTTTTGACCAAAATCTAATCAGCACGAGCCATCACCCTCCTGAATCACGTGGTGTAATTTGACATTGGTAGCTTCTGTTCTTGAGTTATCGTGCCTACAAACAAACAAACAAACAAGCAGTCATAGACTGGTACTCACTAAATCATCCACTTGACCTCTGACCTTGTCTAATAAAAACTGTCTCAAGAGAAGGTAGCGACGCAAACCAGAAGTTTCTACGATGATTCTGTACCAAAACATCAAAAATCGAATGTTTTGGATGTTTGACCTCACTGTGACCTTGACCTTTGACCGATTTTGATCAAAATCTAATTAGCACTAGCCACCACCCTCCTGAATCACGTGGTGTAACTTGACATTGGTAGCTTCTTCCGTTCTCGAGTTATCTGTACCAAACCATCAAAAATCGAATGTTTGACCTCACTGTGACCTTGACCTTTGACTGATTTTGACCAAAATCTAATCAGCGCGAGCCATCGCCCTCCTGAATCACGTGATGTAATTTGACATTGGTAGCTTCTTCCGTTCTCGAGTTATAAATTTTTTTTGGATGTTTGACCTCACTGTGACCTTAACTTTTGACCAAAATCTAATCAGCACTAGCCATCACCCTCCTGAATCACGTGGTGTAATTTGACATTGGTGGCTCCTTCCGTTCTCGAGTTATCGTGCCTACAAACAAACCAACAAGCAGTCATAGACTGGTACTTACGAAATCGTCAACTTGACCTCTGACCTTGTCGAATAAAAGCTGTCTCTCGAGAAGGCATCGACGCAAACCAGAAGTTTCTACGATGATTGTATCAAACCATCAAAAATCGTAACGTCGACCGAAGCAAAAATCTCCATTTCTCCACGCAATTATACCTTAACGTAACTCAACGACGCGTGTGCTAGAGCGCACTGCATCATGGGACAACCCGTGACGCGTCGAGTGAAATATTTTTTTATACAATCTTAAAACGTCTCCAAAACATCCGATTTTTACCAGAATTTCTACAACCGAGTTTTAGGCATCCTAAGCGATCGCAAAAACTGAAGAGAAAATTAAAATCGAAGTTAAAATGAACTCATAATGTCGAGCGAAGCAAAAATACTCCTTTTCTCCACGTGAATTTATGGAATTATGTTTGACCTCACTGTGACCTTGACCTTTGACCGATTTTGACCAAAATCTAATCAGCACTAGCCACCACCCTCCTGAATCACGTGGTGTAATTTGACATTGGTAGCTTCTTCCGTTCTCAAGTTATCTGTACCAAACCATCAAAAATCAAATATTTGACCTCACCGTGACCTTGACCTTTGACCGATTTTGACCAAAATCTAATCAGCGCGAGCCATCACCCTCCTGAATCACGTGATGTAATTTGACATTGGTAGCTTCTTCCATTCTCGAGTTATCGTGCCTCCAAACAAACAAACAAACAAACAAACAAACAGAAACAGAAGGCATCAATATACTTTCGAAATCTTTAGATTTCGTAAGTAACAAACAAACAGAAACGGAACTGATCAATATACTTACGAAATCTTTAGATTTCGTAAGTAACAAGCAGTCATAGACTGGTACTTACGAAATCGTCAACTTGACCTCTGACCTTGTCTAAGAAAAGCTGTCTTGAGAGAAGGTAGCGACGCAAACCAGAAGTTTCTACGATGATTCTGTACCCAACCATCAAAAATCGTAACGTCGACCAAAGCAAAAGTCTCCATTTCTCCACGCAATCATTTTATATTATTTTATCAAAGTCACAAAACCGTAATATTCGGCCATCCACCAACAATCTTTACATAATCCGATGGCTTAGCGAGTCAGGCATGCGACGATAACCTTTATTGGGATAAAAATGACTTTTAAACACCATCTTTATCGAAAACACCGTCAGCGCGCACACGGAAAACTTTTACGTGACAACGATGCGTCTGCTCGAGCACACTGCATCACGTGACGACCCGTGACTCGTCGAGTGAAATATTTTTTATACAATCTTAAAACGTCTCCAAAACATCCGATTTTTTTTTTAACCAGAATTTCGACAACCGAGTTTTAAGTATCCAAAGCGATCACAAAAACCGAAGACAAAATTAAAATTGAAGTTAAAACGCACTCGTAACGTCGACCGAAGCAAAAATCTCCATTTCTCCACATAATTATTTTATATTATTTATCAAAGTCATAAAACCGTAATATTCGGCCATCCACCAACAATCTTTACATAATCCGACGGCTTAGCGAGTCAGGCATGCAACGATAACCTTTATTGGGATAAAAAATGACTTTTAAACACCATCTTTATCGAAAACACCGTCAGCGCGCACACGGAAAACTTTTACGTGACAACGATGCGTCTGCTCGAGCACACTGCATCACGTGACGACCCGTGACTCGTCGAGTGAAATATTTTTTATACAATCTTAAAACGTCTTCAAAACATCCGATTTTTACCAGAATTTCGACAACCGAGTTTTAAGCGTCCTAAGCGATCGCAAAAACCGAAGACAAAATTAAAATCGAAGTTAAAACGAACTCGTTATGTCGAGCGAAGCAAAAATCTCCATTTCTCCACGCAATTATTCAATATTACTTTTTCAAAGTCACAAAACCGTAATATTCGGCCATCCACAAACAATCTTTCCATTATGCGACGGCTCAGCGAGTCAGGCATGCGACGATAACCTATATTGGGATAAAAAAAAAAGACTTTTAAACACCATCTTCATCGAAAACACCGTCAGCGCACACGCAAATCCATACGTGACTCAACGACGCGTCTGCTCGAGCGCACTGCATCATGGGACGACCCGTGACGCGTCGAGTGAAATATTTTTTATTCAATCTTAAAACGTCTCCAAAAAATCCGATTTTTACCAGAATTTTGACAACCGAGTTTTAAGCGTCCTTAGCGATCGCAAAAACCGAAGACAAAATTAAAATCGAATTTAAAACGAACTCGTAACGTCGAGCGAAGTAAAAATACTCCATTTCTCCACATTAATTTACGGAATTATGTTTGACCTCACTGTGACCTTGACCTTTGACCGATTTTTACCAAAATCTAATCAGCACTAGCCATCACCCTCCTGAACCATGTGGTGTAATTTGACATTGGTAGCTTCTTCCGTTCTCGAGTTATCACGTTTTGGATGTTTGATCTCACTGTGACCTTGACCTTTGACCGATTTTGACCAAAATCGAATCAGCACTAGCCATCAGCCTCCTGAATCACGTGATGTAATTTGACATTGGTAGCTTCTTCCGTTCTCGAGTTATCGTGCCTCCAAACAAACAAACAAACAGAAACGGAAGTCATCAATATACTTCCGAAATCTTTAGATTTCGTAAGTAACAAACAAACAAACAGAAACGGAACTGATCAATATACTTACGAAATCTTTAGATTTTGTAAGTAATAAACATACAAGCTGACTAACATATCTTGCAAAAACTTCGTTTTGGCAAGATAACAAACACACACACAAACATATTCTATCTTTTTAGTATAGTAGATATTGAAAAAACTGGTGGGCATTTTGAAATTGCTGGTGATCCCCCTTGCACATGAAAAATAAATGTAGCAAATACTTTTTTGTTTCTCCAGTGTCTACTCTACATCATATCAAATTTTTACCAAATGTAGCAAAAAAAAAAAAATGCAACTTTACATAATGTCCTCGACCTAGACCAACACCCCTGGACATCTCGACAGCATACAGTTCATACAAAACGCTGACAAAAGGACAGTTTTTTTTATAGACTTCAAATATTAATCATGAGTATTTTCATTGTAATGAAAACGTACCTGTTCAGTTTTAAAATGTACATAAATTCAGAGGTGGTGTTGAGTGTGCGAAAGTGGACGTGTACTTGTACATAACTTCTTTAAAGTGTATGTGTTCATGATAAATATCTGGGTAATTTCCCCGGCGGCCTCCCGACAAATTCATTATGGATGCAGGTATTTCATGGCTGAGCCAATTTTAATTTTAATTTACTTCACATAATACAGTTTGTGAATTTCATGTCCATCATTTTTTTTTATAAACCTTCAAAAGTCGGGTGAAAACCATGTTTTTTTTGTTTTTTTTTAAATGAAAGACCTCCATTTTCTTTCCTCGACATCATGAGAACGAACCTTTATCGGGCGGTGTATATTAGCCCTCTGGTGCGATCGCTGCAAGTGAAAATGCATTACATTGTTTGAGTTGTTTACAAAATGTTCCTTTGTTTCCTTAAAACGGGACCTTTATTTAGTGATAGAAGACATGTTGTTCAGTCTTTAAATGTACGTGAGGCCTTTAAACAATCTGAGCTATGTGGAGTGAAAAAGAGGGTGGCGATTTCTGGACAGCTGGAGGGGAAGGCTTGGCCTGTAGAATGGGTGGTGCTTATGGACCCACCCACAGACAGACACACAGACCCACAGATACGAACTCAGCCTTATATATTAGATATAGATTAGTCCATGAAAGGCTATTGGAGAAAAATCGCATCATATGCATTAAATCGCTCCAAGCTCCTAATATGAAAACTATAGCACCTCCAACAGTGATGTATGCAGTGATTCGTCGGAATGAAGATCAGGCATTCGATGATATGATTGAGGAAAGTTAAAACAAAAAACAAATTTTGAGCGCTTTATTGTGAAGAAGCCCTTGTGGCCTGTTCCAAGGTAAGGCATTTTTGAGCAAGTCGAAACAAAATGGCGGCTTAAGACCCCCTTGCGAGGTGATTGTGGGCTGACCAAGATGGCGTGCCGCCATCTTGGTAAGGCTTTTTTTGGCTTTTGATGATGAGCATCCTGTTAATTATCTTCAAAAGGGTGTTTAAATTTACCAAAATACCCAGTTTTCATTCATTCAATCCTTTGGCATTCTCTTCGTATGCATGCAATTTTTTGGGCCTCGAGGTTTCATGGATTTGGAGTTGTGTAGACACACTGTCGCATGCACACACACACACACACACACACACACACACACACACACACACACACACACACACACACACACACACACACACACACACACACACACACACACACACACACATTCTCTTTTATTATTATAGATGTGCTTTTCTTGCAAAATTATTGAATTAATTTGCTTGTAATGAAGAATGATTACTTGGTGATACGCGCAGGACTCTGATGCGGACACATATCTAGCCATTGTTGCTTTGAACTACAACCTGACAGCCATACTGCATTCATGATAACTTTCGATAAACCTTTTTGTTTTGTGGTGTGTTAGGTGACAGCCCAGCCACTATTGAGCAACAGCCAACGCAATCCTCGCAAGCCCCTCGCAAGAAACGTGCCAGAGTGGATGCTACTGTGGAAAGTGTAGGAGGGATTCCTTTCTTTTATTACCTCCACTACCAAATATGGAAGGAGGTTTTGTTTTCACCCGTCTGTCTGTTTGTTTGTGTGCAGGATATCACAAAAAGTTCTGGACGGATTTGGAGGAACCTTAGTGGACAGGTTGGGTGTGTGACCACAATTAATTAATTAATTCGATTTTGGTGAAGATCCAAATCTGGATCTGGATACGAGAATTATTTAATTATTCAAGTGATTCTTCACCATTGAGAGATTGGTCCAAAAACGATGTATAGCAGCATGATGTTTCAAAAATGTACTGGGCCCGATATGTTCTCGTGGATCAGGCATTGCATGGCGGGTGTACGCGCTCTCCCGAGTGCCCTTCTAGTTATTATTTTTTATTATTTTTGATTACTTTGTAAATGAAGTTGTATTTTTGTGTGGGAGGATGGAGAGAATCGGAACGTTAACCATGGTGTCACCATCTTCACAGATGCCAACCCTCCCGATTTCATCGGGAGGCTTCCGAAAATTCACCCAAACTCCCGCCCTTACGATCACTATCCTTATCCTCCCGAAATTTTGATATTTTTGCACTGTTCACTAATCAGAATGTACTAGTATGAGAATTGAATGAAAAGCATCGTCTGCTACGTATAGCATGTGGTAACTCCATAACGTTCGCTGCTACCAAATTGTACGTAAAAAATTGCAAATTCAAATGAGGAGCAGCGAAACATTGGGTCTGGATCTCGCTTATGTGATCATGCACTGAGATTTAGTGCATGCGGTATGTGTGCAATACAGTGCATGCGGTATGTATGCACAGTGTATATGCATGCGATACGCTCACTGCATGCAGCTGGGCCCCGTACCAGCCCGGCGGTCGCGACCACCGTGCGGTGTTTAACAGCCGCTAGAGTTCTACGAGTCGCGCTGCAGCTGTGGAACATCGACTTCGAAGTTACCGATGCTTCAAGCCCTCGATGTTGATTACGAAATGGCAGAAAAGAAGCTTACGAAGACCAAGAAATGGTCTCAGAAGTACAAGACCGAATACAATCTCCAATACCCGTGTATTCGAAAGTCTGAAAGAGGAATTCATCATGCGTATTGTACAGTATGCAGCGTTGATATTTCAGTTGAGCACGGAGGTTGCGATGATATTCGGAAGCACGTTGGAAGCAAACGGCACACAGACATTGCAAAGGAGAGATCTTCGAGCACGAGTACCGGTACACTTCTGAATTATTTCACCAAACAAGGGACAAGCGAGGAAGAGGATGTTACCTGAGCAGAACTTCTCTTTAGTGGATTTATTGTGGAACATAACTTGCCCATATCAGTCTCAGATCATGCTGGACCTCTATTTCAAAAGATGTTTCCAGATTCAAAAGTTGCTTCAAAGTATGGATGTGCAAGAACAAAAACTTCAGCAATAATTGGTGAGTTGTCAAATGTTACTGCTTCATCTATTGCCGATATTGCTAGACTAGCTCCATTTAGCCTAGCTACAGACGGTAGCAATGACAGTGGTGAGGCCCAGCTATATCCTGTCCTGATTTCGTACTATGACAACAGTGCTGGGATTGTGAAGCAAGGTTTGCTAAGTTTGCCTGCGTGCAAACAAGATTCCACTGGAGAAAACATTTTCAAACTGCTTGATCATGAGTTCAGTGACAGGAAAATTCCGTGGGGAAATTGTGTTTCCTTTTGTGCTGATAATGCCTCTGTCATGGTGGGCAAGCACAAAGGAGTCGCTGCTTATATCCACAAACAAAATCCAGAGTGCTACATCATGGGATGCCCTTGCCATATGATGCACAATACGGCCAAGAAGGCGGCTCAGGCCTTACCCATTGAATTAGATGACTTTCTCATCGATATTTACTACTACTTGGACAAAAGTAGTAAACGCGTCAAAGGAGTGAAAGCACTGCAAGAACTCTGTGATGCCCCGACACACAAGATTCTGAAGCATGTCGCAACAAGGTGGCTGTCCCTTGGTCAGTGCCTAGACAGGCTGATTGAACAGTGGGAGCCACTTCGCCTCTTCTTCAAAGAAGAAGTACGAAGAAAAATGCAACCAACTGTAGCCAAGACTCTAACAACGAGCAAGAAGGACGGCACTGTATCTACTGCCAGTACTGGCACTGCAGGATCAAGCACTAGTGGAGCAGCATTCACCACTACCACTGCAGTATCTGCTGCGAAGAAGACAGCAGGGACAGCACCAAAACCAATGCTGAGAGCAGGTAGCATCACCGGCCCTTCATCACGTTCATCGACAAAGCAGATCCCTTCAGAGTCGAGAAAGACTGTGATAGTCCCATCTACAGGCAAAGAAGGACCCAAGTTAAGTTCTGCTTTTGCCAAATCACTTGATAGAAGCTCAGCAAAACCTTCGAATCAGAGGTCTTCTTCCTTGGCTGCACCTACCTCAAGCTCTCTCCTCAAACGTAAAATTGGATCTGGTACTACGAGTCTGACCTCTTCTGCTGGCAGTAAACGCAAGTGTGATCGCCCTGCGGCTAAGTGTACTACGAGTTCTACAACTAAAAGCGCATCTTCCTCAAACACTGTGCAGGAATCTAGAGAAAAACGTGTCAACAGGATGTTCTTGTCTCCACAAACAAAACTCTATTGTTTCTTCCTTCGATATGCTAACAAGCTTTTTGAGAAGGGGAATCTTCTGCTCCAAAGAGACGAACCCTGTATTCATCTCCTGCACGGAGAATTGAATGGTCTTCTGAAAGATATCTTCGTACGGTTTTTGAAACCATCGGTGTCATCGGTTGCTCTGGTAAATGTACCCTTCTCTGACAGAAATCATCAGAAGAATGATGAGGACCTCATGATTGGGAACGATGCCAAACTGTATATAAGGGAACAAAGGAGTCTCAAGAAATCTTCACTCTGAGTGAGTCAGACATCCAAGGTTTCTTCAGTGCAGTTCGCTCATATTATGTGAAAGCCTGCAATTACATCTTCAAAACCTGGCCGCTAGATGATGAATTAGCCAAGCATGCTCAGGTGCTGGATGTTAAGCTACACCAAGAAGTGGGGTTTGACTGTGTGGAGTTTTTCATCAAGAAATTCCCCTGTCTGTTCAGTGGCGGTGATAGTGACATAGACAGTCTTGAGAGTGAATTCGCTCACTACCAGGCAGACGCCTCCATAGCTACAATTGCTGCTGAGACAGTGAGAGTGGATGAGCAGTGGCATCGGATTTCACAGCTCACAGATCCCTGCACTGGTGCCAAGAAGTATCCTAATTTGAGCAAAGTGATGAAGGGAATCTTGGTCATTCCTCATTCAAACGCATCATGTGAGCGGGCACTCAGTCTTGTACGGAAGAATCATACTGAATTTCGTCCCAATTTGAGTGTCAAAACCCTGGAAGCTCTCTTAATTGAAAAACTAGCTCATAGCACCCCTTGCTACCAGAGAGAATACAGCAAAGACATAATCAGAAGGGCTAAAAGAGCCACACAGCTGTCACTCAGCAAAGCTGCCATGGAAAAAGCAAGCAGCAGTAGTACCAGCCAGTAAGGTAAGAAAAATATTGCTTCTTTTGTGCTTTTTGTTAATCTTTGATTGTCCCCTAACTTACTAATATTAACATACATGTAACATTAAAAAGTGCACAATTTTCCCCTTTTTTTGTTCAAAAAGTGGGAATTCTTAACATGTTAAATGCTCCAAAATAATGCTCAGAGGGCACTAGAGAGCGTCTAGAACCCCAGAGCTTCCAGGGCCCTAAGGCGGGCTCTGGACCCCGCCGCAAGGGTCGAGCGCTCCGCGCTCGAGATGTGCGCTTAGCGCACATTATTTGGTGTCGGTTGCAAATCCTCCCTAATTCTGATTTCCAAAAGTTGGCATCTCTGCATCTTTCGAGTCATGAGTTTTGGCCTCCATTTGAAATGGGTCTCTCAAACGCAGTGTTATTCCTGACAGATACACAGTTGTAGCTTTTATGTTTACCTTCTGTACAGATGAGAAATACTGTAGAGAGTAATGAGTAACATGGTGCTTTGTTTTGCAGGGCAGGAAGCTTCTTTTTTTTCTTCTTTTTTTTTCTTTTTTAACTTGGGGAAGGTCCATTCTTCTTTTCAGGTTCTGGACTTGTATTTGGTAGTGGGACTTGAAGGGAGGGGGTCCAAACCCTGAAACCCAGGTCAGGCCAAGATACCCTGCAGTCCATCGCACCCCAGCTGCAATGCTTATAAACGCCCGGAGACAGACGCCAGTGTTTTTTCTTTATTTAATTTCAGCACACATTTTACAACCAAAATGCGACAAGCCCCAGAATCTCTCAACCCGAGCCAAATTCCAAAATTCAAACGATGGAATTGAACCCAGCAGCAGCTCCGACCGCCAAAAAGTGCCCATCCGCCCAACTCGCACACCCCTTGACACTCCAGGCTCAAAAGCCAACACAAATACCACAGCACAACATAACCACCTCCAAACCACAACATTTCCACCTGTGGGAACTCATCACAACCACCCATTGTTTATCACTTCATGAAAGTTGAAAGTGGGGTGAGAGAGGAAGGAGGGTGGGGAAGTGAGGACAAAGATATGGAGGGAAGGATGGATGGATGGATGGAAAGGATAGAGAGAAGGGATTGATGGATGGAAAGTGGATTCACAGCAAGTTCCACAGTTGTTCATGAACACGTGATTCTCCATTCTCACAACGTGAACATGAGGTGTAAGGAATGAATGAATGAGTTCCCAGCTGCTGTTCCTTCGTCTGCTATTACATTCCCTTTTGCGTCTGCAACGAGGTTGGGATTTGGAAACGATTCTCCCCTAATTACCTTTAAAGTACTCTTTGTGTCCGAGCATATCTGTGCGGTGCTCAGCTTGACCGCTCCGAGGTGAAGGTTACATTTTAAACTTTTGTCAGATTTAGCTAAGACAACGTAACACATGTTTATATGTGAACTGCATTTACATTATCCCCTAATATTGTCTTGGATGTCAATTTGTAATTTTATTTTCAAAAACGACAACAGCAATGATTAAAAAGTCATTTACACCGCTGTCTGTTGTCTCGCCATGGCTTACAAACATCGGTGTGATCTCTAATCCATCCATCCCATCCCTTCTATCCATCCCTTCCATCCATTCCTTCCTTCCCTTCCATCCATCCTTCGCTCCATCCATCCGTTGATAAGGAACGACAGGCTTGGCACCACATGACACCGTGGGGCACAACACAGGCAGGTGGTCAATCGATGTATTTTTGAATGTGTTAATCAGAGGGACAATGCAGAGTGATAGTGCAGATTTTTTTAACCTCCGCCATCGAAGATGGACAGAGGTTACTGTTTTCACCCGTCTGTTTGTTACTTACGAAATCCAAAGATTTCGTAAGTATACTGATCACTTATGTTTCTGTTGGATTCGCTATATATGCGAGATATCCCTTATTGTCGGGTTTTCCGTGTGTGTGTGTGTGTGTGTGTGTGTGTGTGTGTGTGTGTGTGTGTGTGTGTGTGTGTGTGTGTGTGTGTGTGTGTGTGTGTGTGTGTGTGTGTGTGTGTGTGTGTGTGTGTGTGTGTGTGTGTGTGTGTGTGTGTGTGTAACGCGAGGTTCCACAGCACGAACCAGCGAACCGATTTCGATGAAACTTTGCCAACAGGTGGAATATATACTGGGAATGTGCGCGTTTGAATTTCGTTGCCAAGCAACCACCCGTTGCTGTGCAGCGGCCGAAAAACCGCGTACAGTATTTTCAATACTTGTCCTTCAGTTTTGAATGATAGAGAAACGAGACTTCGGAATAAAACACTGAGATATTTAGAAAATTTTACTCGAGCCGATTTTTGATTGAGGTTTTATTTTTCAAATGGTAGTCCATCAAAAATCGGGTGTCTATTTACCGTCATTTAAGGTGTGTATACAGTGTTTGTAAGGAACTACACCGTCGTTCCACCTTCGATCTCTCCTCGATCCAAACGTTATTGACCAAAGTGAAAAGGATCCAAAATAAATGGAATCACCGGCATTTCTGTCTTTGTGGATTTCTAATAATATAATACAGTATGTTTATTTATTTTCTGAAAACGATTCCACGACCCACACACCACCTTCAATTATTTATTTATTTACCGAAAACAATCCACTATCCACACACCACCTTCAATTATTTATTTATTTACCGAAAACGATTCCCCACCCACACACCACCTTCAATTGTTTATTTATTTACCGAAAACGATTCCACGATCCACACACCACCTTCAATTATTTACTTATTCATTATGAAAAATATTGTGTGGCTCAGGAAGTGTGGTCAAACAAGAGCATTGAGAGAAGTTTATCGGGTTTTCCGTGTGTGTGTGTGTGTGTGTGTGTGTGTGTGTGTGTGTGTGTGTGTGTGTGTGTGTGTGTCTGTCTGTCTGTCTGTCTGTCTGTCTGTCTGTCTGTCTGCAACGCGAGGCTCCACAGCACAAACCAGCAAACCGATTTTTTCAAATGGTAGTCCTTCAAAAATAGGGTGTCTATTTACCGTCATTTTTTATGAGGAGTGCCAGTTGTCAAAATACGCAATAGGAAAAATCTTGCCAGGTCGAGGAACAATTGTATGTAAACAAATACATCTTGGCAATGAATCTTCGTCGGTGGATCGGTCAGAATGAAAAGCATCGTATCTAGCGCTTCGATCCTCGCGAATCCCTCGTCGCCTACCGGCTTGTTTGTTAACCTCCACCATTGAAGATGGATGGAGGTTACTGTTTTCACCCCTGTCTGTTTGTTTGTGAACAGTATTACGGAAAAACTCCTGGACGGATTTCAACGAAACTTGGTGGGGGGGACCCCAGGGTCAAATTTTCAAGTTTTAGGAACCATATCGTGTAGTACCTCAAATTGAACACCTCGATGAGTGCTTTCTCGATTTGTCAAGCTTGAGACATGATGATGTCATTTGGTGACGTTATGAGGCAAACGCATATTTTTCATGGTTACTCTGTGGAACGATTCTCATTGGCAGATATTATGGCAGATATTCTCTCGTAGGCAGATATTCCTCAAGGAGTCGCTCCTGGTGGATAGCAGCTCTGTTCACCTCATTGTGACCTTAAAGAAGTCACACGTGGTCACCTTTTGGCAAGATACGGGTCACCCTGCGGGTGACATTGGTTTATTTGTTTGTTTGTGTGTTTGTTTGTGTTTGTTACTTACGAAATCGAAATCGAAATCTAAAGATTTCGTAAGTATATTGATCAGTTCCGTTTCTGTTTGTGTGTTTGTTTGTTTGTGTGTTTGTTTGTTTGTTTGTTTGTTTGTAGGCACGACAACTCGAGAACGGAAGAAGCTACCAATGTCAAATTACACCACGTGATTCAGGAGGGTGATGGCTAGCGCTGATTAGATTTTGGTCAAAATCGGTCAAAGGTCAAGGTCACAGTGAGGTCAAACATCAAAAAAAAAAATAAAACTCGCGAACTGAAGAAGCTGCCAATGTCAAATTACACCACGTGATTCAAGGTCAAGGTCAAGTTGACGATTTCGTAAGTACCAGTCTATGACTGCTTGTTTGTTTGTTTGTTTGTTTGTTTGTGAACAGTATTGTGGAAAAACTCCTCGACGGATTTCGACGAAACTTGGTGGGGGATTAGGTATGGTCCAAGGATCATGCCATTAGATTTTGGACTTGGTCCAAAGTCCAATATGGGCGCTATGGTGGCCATTTTGAAAAAATGTTTGAATTTTTGTTTTCGCATTTCTACATGTTTTAAGTGATTTCCAACCCCCCCCCCCCAAAAAAAAAAAATTGTTAGAGAAAAAAAAAACAAAATTTTGCAACTTTTTTTTTTCAACAAAATTTCGATTTTTTTATTTTTTATTTTTTTGCATTTCTGCATGTTATAAGTGATTTCCAACAAAAAAAAACATGCCAAAATTATAATTGTGGCTGATTTTGGAACTTCAGGTGGATATGCCCACGTAAAATCAACTTCTGTCTCAAGGAATCGTGTTATGACGAATTGAGTATGTAAAAGGGAAAGTTGCAAACTATAACTCTGTGAGCACTGTTGACGTCAAATTGAAGGAATAGGATATCAGGTTCACTTGAGTGACCTCGCAGTATTGGCGGCGGAGGTTTTGTACTCTACCGAGTGCTCCCCCTCTAGTTTGCTGTGTATTGCAATGACTTGCAAACTAACATCCAAGCAGCTTATAGGGTGCTCGCCAAGTAGCTTAAACACTAAAGCAAGCACTCCAACAAAACTCCAACGAAAATAAAAGCTACAATGGAAGGCTTGGCAAGCGATGAGCAATCGCCAATCGGTCATATTATACACGTCCCGGAGACACCCAGAATGTCAATGTCCGAATTGGACAAATGGACACGTTTTTTTTTTTTGTTTTTAGCAGTCGGAACTGCTGCTAAGGTCAATGAAGAAGTTTAAATTTTGAAATTTGGCTCAATTTATTTTCGAGATTCTGGAGGTCATGGCATATGCGGAAATGAAATAAAGTCACGAATGATGGTGTCTCCAGGTGTTTATAAGCATTGAAATGTATCCAGTGATTCGTAGGTATGATGATCAGGCATTTGATAATATGAGTGAGGAAAGTGTGGGGTGGGAGAACTTTATTGTTCAGAAACTGTTGCGGCCTGTTCCAAAAGGCATTGTTGAATGGGCCAATAAAAATGGTGAATTAGATCCACAGCAAGGTGACCAAGTATGATGCCTTGATAAAGGATAATTAAATAAAGCTGTTAATTATCTTCAAAATGTGAGTTTAAACGAACCCAAACACCCAATTTGCTTGCAGCAGCCATCATTGATAACGAACAAAAATGTCTCGTATATAAGGGTTGAGAGAGAAAATTGAAATATAAATAAAACCAGCAAGATTAACGAGCCAAGTTTGTCTGGAGTTGAAAGTGAGCAACACTTTTGAGCTACATTTCCATCACAACCTCCAGTGGTTGTTCACATTTGGTTGTTTTTACACACTGCCCTATGCTTGACATCTGATGAAAGGGTGACCAGCTGATATTGGACTGGGGGAATGACTGAACACCAAACATTCACCACGTCAATTCTAATTTTAACCTTTCATACCTTGTTAACTCAGGACGAAACATTTATGAACCGAGTTGAAATAAAAGTGAAGATCCCAGAGGAGCTGAAGCCGTGGCTGGTGGATG
This sequence comes from Eptatretus burgeri, assembly GCF_056783735.1. Classification (NCBI taxonomy): domain Eukaryota; kingdom Metazoa; phylum Chordata; class Myxini; order Myxiniformes; family Myxinidae; genus Eptatretus; species Eptatretus burgeri. The sequence continues at coordinate 90,017,055 of NC_140963.1, forward strand.
ACTGGGACCTGATCACCCGACAAAAGCAGGTCAGGGTACATCCCCTTTGGTCAGCCCATGTTTGTTTGCAACTGTTTTGTTTTTTAATCTGTTTTTTAATTTTTTAAAACTGCAATTTTAATCGTAACCATTAATTTTAAGATCATGTGATCAGCATGGCCTCCGCAATTTAACATCAGAACCCTGTCCTAATGTTGTCACCCAAATTTGGTAGCATTCTGGCTGGTGGGTCTGGAGAAGAAGATTTTAAAAGAAATTTAATGTTGGCCATTTTGACATACTTAACGTCATGTGACGGGAACGAGCTTTGCGATTCCTGTTACCAGTCAGGAGAGAAGCATTGCTGCAAAATTTCTGCCGGATTGGGCCAGCGGTTTGGCCGGAGAAGTCGACAAAGGAGAGACGGACGGCGTGTGATGACAATACCTTATCTGGAATGTAAATTCCAGATAAGCTAAAAAATGAGTGTTCGAGTATGCAGCTGAACTTTGGCATGCAGTTTTTGAAACGGTCTGCATTCTCAATTGCTTCAAAGTTTTTAATTGTTTTTTTCTATATTTTCCTTGCAGTTATTCCATTTACCTGCAAAAAAGAATGTTGACACTATTCTTGAAGATTATGCAAACTACAAGACGTGTCGTGCAAATACAGACAGCAGGTGAGACATTACAAATGAGGAATCGATTTTGGTGAAGATCCAAATCCGGATCTGGATACGAGAATTATTTAATTATTCAAGTGATTCTTCACCATTGAGAGATTGGTCCAAAAACGATGTATAGCAGCATGATATTTCAAAAATGTATTGGGCCCGATATATTCTCTTGGATCAGGCATTACGTGGCGGAGGTACGCGTTCTACTGAATGCCCTTGTTACCTTCGCATTCTGCGAAAGGTTATGTTTTGGTCGCTGTGTATTTATTTATTTGTGAATATGTGTGTTTGTTTGTTATTCGCATAACTCAGAAAGTATTAAACCAAATTGCATGAATTTTGGTGGGATGATTCGTGAGTATCCAAGGACGATTTGATTAGATTTTGGGAGCGATCGGGTCAAAGGTCAAGGTCAAGGTCATGAAAAGGTCAAAAACACTCTTTTGAGCATAACTTCCTTCAAAATACAGCTATCGACATGCAACCACCGCCATATTGTTCCATGACGAGATACCTTTCGGATATGTAGTATCGGATTTGACGTAACGTCATCGGAAGTGCGTCTAAATTACGTCACAAGATGACGTAAATTTTCAATTTTCGATCTCATCAGTTTTGATCATACCGTTTTGTATGACTTACCTTAAGGACGTCACACACCAAATTTGACTTCGATCGGACTGACCGTTATGACGTCATTGACGTTTGAACATGACGTTTTTCAATTGTGGCTAAAATGTCCTGATATTTTACATTCAAATATCTATATAATTTATGAAGCAAAATCTCCCAAATCCAGGCATTAGGATCAGTACCAAAATATCTGTTTATTGATGTACAGGTTTTGCCAATTAACTCTGTAGTCAAGGTCAAGGTCTCACTCAAGGTCAAAATATACTCGTAGGCATAGCTTCAGATGTAATAGAGCTACTGACATGAAACCAATGTTAAAACGTTCAGTGAACTACGAGCTTTCAGAATGGAAGTCCCCGATTGGACGTGACATTCCCGGAAGTGCGTCAAAATGACGTCATTTTTCAACTTTTTAATTTTTCAGTGTTTATCATTCCATTTTGTTGGACTGCCTTCAAGGAGGTTACACACCAAATTTGACGTCAATCGGACTGACGGTTGTGACGTCATGGACGTTTTAAAATGCGGTTTTTCAAATGTGCCCAGAAAAAAGTTGCGGCGGCGAAGGTATGCGCTCTACCGAGTGCCCGTTCTAGTTTGGATATGGATTTATTCATTTGAGGAGATGGAACAAAGTCCTCCCAGGACTCAAAGTATCCACCTCCGCTTTGGTAAGGGATTAAAGTCCATGGACCAAGCTGTTCAATTTTGTTCTCAGTTTTCTTCCGAGGGTTCTTTTCAGGATCGTCACTGAATCCCGGACTGCCTCCAATTGTAGTTCGTATGTTGTAATATTTCTGGGGATAGTTTTTAAAATCTCAGTGAGATTATTCTTTATTATTCCTGTTTCTCCAATTATCGCAGGTGCAATTTTGGCACTCTTTAGCTTCCAACATCTCTTGATCTAATTTTTGAGGTCCTGGTATATTTTCTTGATTTCTGCATTATTTAAGCCAAAATCGCTGGGTACTGAGATCTAAATCAGCAATACTGTCCTTTCCTTTTTGTTCCTGAGAACAATGTCCGGTCGCAAGGCTTTGGTTTCTGTGTTCACGCTTGATGGGATCATCAGGTTGTACAGGAGCATGACGTCCTCATTTTCTATGATTGCCTTGGTTCATGTTTCCATGAGTTTTCTGGAGCTGGGATGTTGAAATTTTTGCAGATATCCCAACTTTGCATACTTTGTTGTGCAGTTGTGTGTAAAGTTGTTCTGATAGTTTTTTGCATCCTGAAAGCAAGTGACTAGATGTGCATGTGTGCGCACGTGTGTGTGTCCAGGTCTATATATTTTCACTTTAAAAATGGTTCTCTGCAACTGCTTATCCAGTAGATGCGAAACTTTAAACATAGGAGTGACTCCCCATGGAGAATATTGTGTGTGCGTGCGTGTGCATGTGTGTGTATGTGTGGTTAAATGCTCACTCTTAGTTGGACTTTGGAATGACTCCACACATTTGATATTTTGACTGTGAAATTTGTTTCAATGTACTCATCATATCATGAAAAGTTTTTGAATGTTTTTTTTTAATTTCACTATTTTTCTCTGGACATCATTAGTTGGGAAAGGGGAGATCTGGCTGACCTAAAGTGTGTTGGCCCAGCTGGTAAAATGAGTAAAATCTCTGGTAAAACCAATGACTATATAGGAGGGCATTGCCGTTCGTGGAGGCTACGTTCTTGAAAATCCTCGAACTGCAAATCCACGATGCGCAAACTTAAGGGGTAATGGGGAAAATAGGGTTTGGGACTTTAACTTAAAAATTTGTCACTCCTTTTTGCCAAACTCTACCCTTAATTAACATGTTTGTGCATTGTTTTTGTGCTCTTTATTTTCATGAATAAAAGGGTTATAAGAACATAAATAAAATATTCTTTTTCTGCATGAAGAACATAAAATAAAGTTTATTTTCTTGAGTTAAGATCATGAAACTTATCTTTAATAATAATCATGATATACTTGATCCAATAATGTGATAACGATTTTGATGATAGCGACGATAAAGATGAGTTGATGGAGATGATGATGGTGATGATGATGTTGGAGAGTTTGAGTGGTTATTTTATTGACGGCTCATGTTAATCTGGTGAATAAATGTGCAAAGTAGTTCGCCAACCCATGATTATTTGAGTATGTTGACCGCAATCCGCAAACCTTGCCTCAATAAATTCATCACGATAGAGCAAATCCACGAAGGGGAAACCTGCAAATGGCTCGGCTCTCCTGTAATGTTGAATCAAAGATCAACTTTAGGTATTTTTTTACACTTTTGCATTCTCTTTCCGATAAATATTAAATCAAAGATAAATGTTGGGTATTTTTTTAAGTTTTTTGTTTTACTCTTTATAAATGTGTAAAGAGTAAAAATGGCATACTATACCCTAAATTTTGTATTTACTATAAACACCCACTCACTATGAGAGTGGCTAGGGGAGTGGGCAGCCCGGATCGTCTATGTGCACATGCGCACCATGGGGATGGCCGTGTGTAAATGTTATTTTTATTATTATTATTATTAACGGCCACAATTATTCCCACATCCTTGTCGGGCTGTATGGGGGGAAGCTTGGCCCAAGTCTTTCACTAACTGGCTGGCCAGGCCTGACATTCGACTGAGGTTAGGGCAGGAATTTGGCCATGGTGCCGGCGATAGCCCACCTACTTTACGCGGAGGACACTGGGGCATCTTTAATGTCCACTAACTTATGCTAGCAGACAGGACGCCCAGTTTAACGTCCAGCCGATGGCTGGCACACACATTGATGAATCACCCTGCCTGTGAAACACGGAATACAGTTTATAGCTGTGTCAGGGTTTAAACCCAGGTGAGACAGCTTAGAATTGAGTGTGTGTACCCCAAGGTCATCCTTCCAGCACCCATGTTAATATTATTAGGGGACAAAGCCATTCTGGCTGGTATCCTTTTGATTTTGTTCAGATTATTATTAGGGTACCGAAGGGTACATCGAAGGGTACAAAAAACCCTCTCAGAGCACAGTCCTTGAAATTCCTTGAAATGCCTCGGAACATGAAAACTATATTCCAGTCGTAGAAGGCCCTGGAAAACTTGTCCAAGTCCTTGAAACTCCTGGAAAATCGAGACAATTGCACAAATATAAATAATCTGCCAGCTTCCCTGTTGGAATTGTTAATTCCACCAGGTTACTAATTTTAACCTCCCCCAGGGATTTACCATTAATGCCTCATGGAAATGGTTTCTCAGTCCGATCAGTCTGGACCACAGAGTCGCCATGGAGCTAATCCTAATCTCCTGTCAATAGATTGATCTGCTGGGTGCAAATTTAGCTGCTAAATTATCCCTGAGTTAATTCCCTCTCATGTTCTTTTATTCTACCTGCTTCTATCTGTTAATGGTCCCTGGCATTTATCCATTCAGACCAAAAATATTTGAGGACCCCTTTTGGGACTTTACGCTGTTCCCACTTTATACACAATTGTAAATTGGCAGTGCCTCTGTGCTGCAGGTGATAACGGAGACATGCAGCGCGTACAGTACTATTCTGTAGGCATACCTATCTTAGTGTCAACACTGCGGTTCCATGGAATCGTAATCAATTCCTTTGTTTTCAGTTATTATTTCCCTTCGTGATTATTAACCATGGCTCCCAAGAGGAAAACTGTTTTAAGTGGTGAACAAAGTGCAAAAAGGTCGAGAAAAATGATGTCTTTTTTTACAAATAAAGTGGAGGTTTTGGAATGGCTTGATCAGACGAGAGTGTACAGCATCGCCAGGCAGACATTTGTGGCATTCAGGAGTCCAATGTCCGCCAAATAAAGAAATGCGCAGAAAACATAATGCAATGGGTAGTAAATGCTCTGCTTTTGCACCGCGAGTGAGGTGATTCTGGTAAACCGTTCCACTACGTGACGCATTAGTTTATCGGTGAGAGAAAACATAACCCACCGCTTAAAACAAGGGTCTTACTGTCGTCTGAAAATCCACCTCATATGTGGAGAGCATAATTTGTTGACTTCAAATTTTTACGACAATGAGGATAATGACTCATTGGAGTTTACTCCATGTGACAGAAGCCTTTGATTAATGCTGCAAAAGGTACATCTTGGAATGATTCCGTTGTATAACATGCTAAGCTGGTGTATTTTGGCTGTAAGTGGACATGTATTACTGAAATATTCAATGGTATAACATAAAAATAAACAAGGTTTCATTCTGATTCTTCTTGTTTATTCCAATGCCACTTGTTGCACAAAACATTTGCATTAAAAGTCCTGGAAAATAACTTTTTTGTCCTGGTAAACTCCTGGAAATTTTGTCTTCCATGGCTGTGCAAACCAAACGGCTATTATTCCGGTGTGGATTCTCATTATAGTTCATCCCCCTCACGTTTTCACTTTTATTCGCTTTTAAATTTGCTTTCTCTATAACCGCTTAAGCGATTGATATGAAATTTTCAACATAGGAGTAATTGATTACCCATGGAGAATTTTTATTGTTATTGATAACTATGACATCATGGGTGATGTCGTATGACAGCCATGTGAGATTAAAGCGAAAACTTTGGACATCTCAGAAACTGCTGAACTAAAAAAAAATTGAGGTACTTGGCACATGTCAGGTACTCTCTATGGGGAATAATGTTTGATAACGATGACGTCATTGGGTGCCCTGGTGTGACGGGCATAATTGGTTTGGTCAAAATCCTGATCTGATCAATACGAAAATTTTTGTCGGTGATCAGCAGAGAAATTTGTCAAGAGATTTAAATTGATGATGTCATCGGTGATGTGGTCTGGCAGCCATATTTTTTGGGGAAAAAAAAAAGCATTAAAAAAAATTTCTCAAACGGCAGAGCAGATCGATGCGAAATGTTATATGTATGATCTAATACTCATAGGGATAAAAGTTTGACAACAAAAAAGGTCATCAGTCATCTGGTCTGGCAGCCATATTACATTGAAAAAAGAAATTCTTTTAAAATCCTCTTCTCAGAAAACACGTAGCTAATCGATAGGAAACTTTAGAAATATGATTGACTCCCCATGCTGAATACAATTTGATAACTGAAACATCATAGGTCACATGGTCTGGTAGCTATCATCGATTGAAGCTAAAACCTTGAAATATCTTGTCAACTGCTAAACCAATTGATGCGAAACTTTAAGTATATCATCGAGTAACCGTGGGGATAAAATTTGGACAATGAAAACATCATCAGTCATGTAGTCTGGCAGCCATATTGGATTGAATGAAAATGTTTTTTGTTTTTTTTAACCATCTCTGAAATGGCTTAACCGATCGATGCAAAACTTTTCATATATGATTGACTACCTTTGGGGCATATAGTATGATTACAATGATGCTATCTATCATGCAGTCTGGCAGCCATGTTGGAAAGAAAAATCAACCTTATCCGATCATTGTGAAACTTTAAATATGTGATCATCTACCAGTGTAGAAAATAAGTTTGATACAAATGACATCCTGGATCATGTATTGGATCAAAACGGGACAGCTTGGGCCCTGACATAGCTGCTCAGTTATAAAGCGCTTGTCGAGTTATTAGTCCCCTACCAGTTTTGCGAGAGGGGACAATCGGTTTGCTCTCCGTACGTCGGTCCATCCGTTCCACCTTTGATTTTGCAATTTATTTCTTATACCCTTTTTCAACCAAACCTGAGAAATGCCTTGATTATGATAAGTTTGAATTACATGGCATTTCTTCAACTTTTCACAGAGTTATTCCATTTTTGGACTTACTAAACATCACATTGGGAGGTGACATGTATTGCAAAGCAATTCTCGCTCTTTTTATGAATATGATTAGCTTTGGAATTCCAGGTAAGGTATTGTCATTGTGCTCCATCCATCCGTCTGTCTTCTATTTTGATTTCTCCGGCCAAACCGCTGGGCCGATCTGGCTGAAATTTGGCAGCAACCTTCCGATCCCGACTGGTAACTGGAATTGTAAAGCTTGTTCCGGTCACTTGACTTTAAGTTGGTCAAAATGGCCGACTTAGGAAATTTCTTCAAAATTCTTCTCCAGATCCACCAGTCAGAATGCTACCAAATTTGGGTTACAGCATTAGGCCAGGTCATGGATGTTAAATTGCAGAAGTCATACTGATCCCATGACCGGAAGTGTGTAAAAATGGCCGACTTGCTCAATCTCAGGGAAAATTGTGTAAATTCCTTCAAACATCTTCCTTTCCAGACCCACCGGTCAGAATGCTACAAAATTTGGGTTACAACATTAAGCCAGAGCCCAGATAAGCTACAGGTCCACTGGTCCGATTTTTATTAGAATGCCACCAGCAAATACCACCCGTCACTTTGCTGATGGGAATACCAGAGGGAGGGAGAGAGAGAGGAGGGATGGGAGAGAGAGAGGAGGGATGGGGGAGCGAGGAGGGTTGGGGAGCGAGGAGGGTTGGGGAGCGAGGAGGGTTGGGGAGCGAGGAGGGGTTGGGGAGCGAGGAGGGGTTGGGGAGCGAGGAGGGGTTGGGGAGCGAGGAGGGGTTGGGGAGCGAGGAGGGGTGGGGGAGCGAGGAGGGGTGGGGAGGGAGGGAGAGAGAGAGGGTTGGGGAAGGGAAGGCAGTGAGAGGTAGGGAAGGCAGACCTGCGATGAAGCGTGAATTACGATTTACACACTCATGAAAATGCTTCTACACCGTGCAGACGCGTCAGGGGGCAAAGTCCGCCCGGACGCGTCAGGGGGCAAAGTCCGCCCGGACGCGTCAGGGGGCAAAGTCCGCCCGGACGCGTCAGGGGGCAAAGTCCGCCCGGACGCGTCAGGGGGCAAAGTCCGCCCGGACGCGTCAGGGGGAAAGTCCGCCCGGACGCGTCAGGGGGAAAGTCCGCCCGGACGCGTCAGGGGGCAAAGTCCGCCCGGACGCGTCAGGGGGCAAAGTCCGCCCGGACGCGTCAGGGGGCAAAGTCCGCCCGGACGCGTCAGGGGGCAAAGTCCGCCCGGACGCGTCAGGGGGCAAAGTCCGCCCGGACGCGTCAGGGGGCAAAGTCCGCCCGGACGCGTCAGGGGGCAAAGTCCGCCCGGACGCGTCAGGGGGCAAAGTCCGCCCGGACGCGTCAGGGGGCAAAGTCCGCCCGGACGCGTCAGGGGGCAAAGTCCGCCCGGACGCGTCAGGGGGCAAAGTCCGCCCGGACGCGTCAGGGGGAAAGTCCGCCCGGACGCGTCAGGGGGAAAGTCCGCCCGGACGCGTCAGGGGGCAAAGTCCGCCCGGACGCGTCAGGGGGCAAAGTCCGCCCGGACGCGTCAGGGGGAAAGTCCGCCCGGACGCGTCAGGGGGCAAAGTCCGCCCGGACGCGTCAGGGGCAAAGTCCGCCCGGACGCGTCAGGGGGCAAAGTCCGCCCGGACGCGTCAGGGGGAAAGTCCGCCCGGACGCGTCAGGGGGAAAGTCCGCCCGGACGCGTCAGGGGGCAAAGTCCGCCCGGACGCGTCAGGGGGCAAAGTCCGCCCGGACGCGTCAGGGGGCAAAGTCCGCCCGGACGCGTCAGGGGGCAAAGTCCGCCCGGACGCGTCAGGGGGCAAAGTCCGCCCGGACGCGTCAGGGGGCAAAGTCCGCCCGGACGCGTAAGGGGGCAAAGTCCGCCCGGACGCGTAAGGGGGCAAAGTCCGCCCGGACGCGTAAGGGGGCAAAGTCCGCCCGGACGCGTAAGGGGGCAAAGTCCGCCCGGACGCGTAAGGGGGCAAAGTCCGCCCGGACGCGTAAGGGGGCAAAGTCCGCCCGGACGCGTAAGGGGGCAAAGTCCGCCCGGACGCGTCATGGGGGAAAAGTCCGCCCGGACGCGTCATGGGGGAAAAGTCCGCCCGGACGCGTCATGGGGGAAAAGTCCGCCCGGACGCGTCAGGGGGCAAAGTCCGCCCGGACGCGTCAGGGGGCAAAGTCCGCCCGGACGCGTCAGGGGGCAAAGTCCGCCCGGACGCGTCAGGGGGCAAAGTCCGCCCGGACGCGTCAGGGGGCAAAGTCCGCCCGGACGCGTCAGGGGGCAAAGTCCGCCCGGACGCGTCAGGGGCAAAGTCCGCCCGGACGCGTCAGGGGCAAAGTCCGCCCGGACGCGTCAGGGGGCAAAGTCCGCCCGGACGCGTCAGGGGGCAAAGTCCGCCCGGACGCGTCAGGGGGCAAAGTCCGCCCGGACGCGTCAGGGGGCAAAGTCCGCCCGGACGCGTCAGGGGGCAAAGTCCGCCCGGACGCGTCAGGGGGCAAAGTCCGCCCGGACGCGTCAGGGGGCAAAGTCCGCCCGGACGCGTCAGGGGGCAAAGTCCGCCCGGACGCGTCAGGGGGCAAAGTCCGCCCGGACGCGTCAGGGGGCAAAGTCCGCCCGGACGCGTCAGGGGGCAAAGTCCGCCCGGACGCGTCAGGGGGCAAAGTCCGCCCGGACGCGTCTGGGGGCAAAGTCCGCCCGGACGCGTCTGGGGGCAAAGTCCGCCCGGACGCGTCATGGGGGCAAAGTCCGCCCGGACGCGTCATGGGGGCAAAGTCCGCCCGGACGCGTCATGGGGGCAAAGTCCGCCCGGACGCGTCATGGGGCAAAGTCCGCCCGGACTCGTCATGGGGCAAAGTCCGCCCGGACGCGTCATGGGGCAAAGTCCGCCCGGACGCGTCATGGGGCAAAGTCCGCCCGGACGCGTCATGGGGCAAAGTCCGCCCGGACGCGTCATGGGGCAAAGTCCGCCCGGACGCGTCATGGGGCAAAGTCCGCCCGGACGCGTCAGGGGGCAAAGTCCGCCCGGACGCGGGGGGGGGGGGGGTGGAGAATGAGATAGAGCTGGAACTACTCTGTATTTGGTGGGAGTGGGGCAAAGTGGGTCATTCTGTCTGTCTGACTCCGTCAGACAGACAAACAGACATAAAGAGCGATAGAGGCAAGTGGGGTGAGGGGAATTAGTGGAGAGAAAATATTATGCTATATGAAACACACACACACACACACACACACACACACACACACACACACACACACACACACACACACACACACACACACACACACACACACACTATTAGTGCTTGGCCGATATCAGCAATTCTTCAGGAATCGGCTGATTGGAGTCAGTGTGATTACCGATTACAGTACGTACTGTATACAACCCAGAAACGTTGAGTAGCTTTCTCCCTTGTTTTGGGGGAATTTCAATAAATAAATTATCGAAACAATGTTGCATTATATACGTTTCAGGGAGATGTGCATAAACATTAATCTTTATAAACAGTTGCCAATCGTCATGTGACGCATGGAAAAAAGAAATTGGCTCTGTAATTTAGAGAACGTTTTAATTTGGCAAACAGCTCGGAAATCGGGTGTTATCAAATATATTTTGCTTTGAATCTCACAAAGAGAAACCATGTAACCTTTGTGAATCATGTTCCTCTCCCCCACTCGGCCAAGTGGTACCTCATACTCGAAAATCGGCCACGTGGTACCTTGTCGCCACTGCCGGCTGTACATCCCGATCGGGACACGAAGTGTGCCACTATCGACTGTACTGCACTCAAGGAAGCATTCCAATTTAATGGTTGACAAGTAGCGGTACATTCAAAGAACACCGCCCCCATGCCAACTAAATAAATATCAATCCTCCCGTGCGCGACATCGCTGGGGCAACTTTGGCGCCGGGCAATGCCGCCTTGCAGCATATGGAGTCAGCATTGGGAGAGAGTGGTGTACAATAATTGATTAATTGCAGAATTAAAATAAATAAACAATAATCGTAAAATAATAAATTTCTCCATCAATTGCCGAGTCGCATACCTAAACGACCACTGTTTCATCCGAATGTGTCACTTTTTGAAAATTAAGTAATTAATCGATTAATTGATTCATCAATAAATCAAAATTACTCTTTTGTTTTGCCAAATCACTTGGTCACTGTGATGTCCATATATCAGCTTCCTTGCTCAAAAGGTGCCTGAGATATTGCTCAGATAAGAAATAAAATATATAAGTAAATAATAAATCGATAATAATTACTTAAACAATTAATTGATTAATCAAAAAATAAAAAATAACATTGTTGCCAAAGCACATCTTCACTTTTGTCCCCAAATTTCAGCTTCCTCGATCAAAAGATGGCTGAAATATCACCTGGACAAGTAAACAAACAAGAAAAAAAGTATTCTCTTCCTTCGGTGCCTGGCGATGACATCATGCATCGCTTTGATTTGCAATTGGGAAGGAGCGGTGTACAATAAAGAACAGCTGGCCATGCTGTGGCTGCATACCATATAGGATCCCTTTAACTTTAAAGCTGGTCTTCACTGCAACTGCAGCAGTTAAAGAAATTAAATGAATTCGTTCAAATAATGACTTTGTCCACAAAAGAGTTGCTGTTTAACATGGAACAACCCTGGAGACATCTCAATGTCTAATCGCCCATGAAATAAACATTGCAGATAATCTGACACATTGCCTGCTCATCTGCGCACACGCCACGTGCTATGTAGGTTCGCGTTCCACGCAAACGTTTTAACTTTATTTTAAAACGTCCGTTTTTCACCAGATTTGCTTTAATTCCCTGAAGAGAACCTCATGCAACCTCCGAAAATATAGACACAGATCTGGCAGACGCTATGGATAAGCAGTCCCTCTGGGAGAGGGGGCATGAGGAAAAGCATTGAATGCGTTAAATCATATAGCTCAATGAAGCTGCTTAATTTTGGCACATTCCTGAATTTTTTGTTCACTCAATATAATTCTCCAAACAGTAGGAAAAGACAAGTTTAATGTTTTGGAAATTTCATAATTTTCTTTCTTGTGTAGAAATGGAGGAGGGACCATAGGCCTTGCTTGCTTAAAGTAAATAGGTATATCAGCTTAGTGATAAGACTCGTTATTTCTTTTAATTATCAGATTTCACTCCAGACATCGACAATTATTTAGTCCAGACGATATCCGATCTTCAAAGCCGAAATCGTATTTCGATAATGTACTTTAATTCGTCCGTGAGAGTAGATCGTTAAAAAATTGTATCACATAATGCATGAAATCGCTCCAAGCTCCTAATTTGAAAACGATAGCACTTGCAAAAGTGATGCACCCAGTGATTCGTAGCTATGATGAACAGGCATTTGATAATATGAGTGAGGAAAGTGGTAAAAAAAAAAAAAAAACTGTCGTGAAGATGTCAAGGCATGGTTGAGCAGGCCAAAAAACAATAGTGGCTTCAGACCCCAGTGTGGTAACCCAGGATGCGCCTAAAGACCCCAGAGAGCAAGGTGGCCGAGGATGGTGCCTGATAAAGGATATCATTAAATAAGGCCGTTAATTATCTTCAAAAGGGGTGTTTTAATTAACCCAAACACCCAATTTTCAGTCATGCACTTCGTTGGAGTTTTCTTAATATGCATGCAAAGTTTTACGCTGCTAGGTTTCATGGTTTTGGAGGACACACACACACACACACACACACACACACACACACACACACACACACACACACACACACACACACACACACACACACACACACACACACACACACTTATTGGTGTAGATTATCATTGGACAGAATTAACTGATTAATTTGTGGATATAATAATTTTGATGAAAAATCTAACTTTGGTCGGTGGAGCCTGGAGTCATGATTGGAGGAAGATGTATTCAAATGTTTTGAATTTATTTTTCTCAACTACCCCTTGACAGCCGCGAGTATGCTGTGAATGATGTCGTTGCGGGAATCCACGAGTACTTCAATGTCATGCTCGGCACACAGCTGCTCTACAAGTTTGAGCGACCACAATATGCGGACATGCTCACAGAACACCCAAACTTGACCATGGCTCAGTTATATGGGGCACCACATCTGTTGCGTCTTTTTGGTTGGTATTTACATCAATTGCCAGAAAGCTGTTTAGCCTAATTTATGTAATACCCTAATGCCTAAATCATGGCCTGATTTTATGCTCTATTTGATATTTGTCTTGAAGTCACATTTATACAGCATTATTATTGGCAAAATGTATATGGATTCGATGGAATATCAAAATAATTTTTCACAACAGAACGTACCCCCCCCCTCCACCTCGCTCCCATATCCAACTAATAAGTTGTATGTTCTACAAAGTAAGTTGAATTAACAAGTGTTCCCTTTGTTCTTTTCCTTGAATTTTTGAATTTGTCCCTTATTTGTTTGAGGCATAATATACAGTCATCGCCAAAAATATTGGCACACTTGCACTTTTTTTTCATATAATGCATCATTTCTTCCAGAAAATTGTTGAAATTAGAAAATATTTTGGTGTCCACATATGTATTTCTTTGGTTTGCAATGGAACAAAACAAAAAAGCTGAAAAAATCACAAAATCTTAGCTTATTCCACAAAGAAATCCTAAAATGGCCCAGACAATATTATTGGCACATTTTAGAAGTTGTTAGAAATAATTAGATTTCAACCAGGTGATTCTCCTTTGTTGAACTCGCCTGTGGAGAGTTGCAGGTGCCTGCATTATAAAAAATCACTCATTCAACCAATTTGAATGGAAAAAAGGAGTCATTCTGCTGTTTTGTGTCACTGTGTGTACCGCAATGAGCATGGAGAAAAGAAAGAAAACCAGAGATTTGTCTGAGGAGGTCAGACAAAGATTGTAGCCAAGCATGGACAATCTCAAGACAACAAGTCCATCTCCAGAGACATTGATGTTCCTGCGTCCACCATACACAATGTTATCATGAAGTTTAAGGCCCATGGCACTGTAGCCAACCTTCCTGCACGTGGCTGCAAGAGAAATCTTGATCGACGATTGCAGCGAAGGATTGTTCGATTAGTGGAGAAAGCACCTCGATCAACTGCCAAACAGATTCAAGCTGACCTTCAGATACAAGGTACGACAATTTCGACTCGCACCATCCCTCACCAACTCCATCAAAGGGGGTTCTATGGAAGGGGACCGAGAGAGAGAGAGAGACAGAGAGACAGAGAGACAGAGAGAGACAGAGAGAGACAGAGAGAGAGACAGAGAGAGAGACAGAGAGAGAGACAGAGAGAGACAGAGAGAGAGAGAGAGAGAGAGAGAGAGAGAGAGAGAGAGAGAGAGACAGAGACAGAGAGAGAGAGAGAGAGACAGAGAGAGAGACAGAGAGAGAGAGACAGAGAGAGACAGAGAGAGAGAGAGAGAGAGAGAGAGAGAGAGAGAGAGAGAGAGAGACAGAGAGAGAGAGAGAGAGAGACAGAGAGAGGGAGAGAGACAGAGAGAGAGAGAGACAGAGAGACAGAGAGAGAGAGAGACAGAGAGAGACAGAGAGAGAGTGAGACAGAGAGAGGGAGAGAGAGAGAGACAGAGAGAGAGACAGAGAGACAGAGAGAGAGAGAGAGAGACAGAGAGAGAGAGAGAGTGAGACAGAGAGAGGGAGAGAGAGAGTGACAGAGAGAGAGAGAGAGTGACAGAGAGAGAGAGAGAGAGACAGAGAGAGAGAGAGAGAGTGACAGAGAGAGAGAGAGAGTGACAGAGGGAGAGAGAGAGTGACAGAGAGAGAGAGAGAGTGAGACAGAGAGAGAGAGAGAGACAGAGAGAGAGAGAGAGAGACAGACAGAGAGAGAGAGAGACAGAGAGAGAGAGAGAGAGAGAGACAGAGAGAGAGAGAGAGAGAGACAGAGAGAGAGAGAGAGAGAGAGAGACAGAGAGAGAGAGAGAGAGACAGAGAGAGAGAGAGAGAGAGAGACAGAGAGAGAGAGAGAGAGAGAGAGAGAGACAGAGAGAGAGAGACAGAGAGAGACAGAGAGAGAGAGAGACAGAGAGAGAGAGAGACAGAGAGAGAGAGAGAGACAGAGACAGAGAGAGACAGAGAGAGAGAGAGAGAGAGAGAGACAGAGAGAGAGAGACAGAGAGAGAGAGAGACAGAGAGAGAGAGACAGAGAGAGAGAGACAGAGAGAGAGAGACAGAGAGAGAGAGACAGAGAGAGAGAGAGAGAGACAGAGAGAGAGAGACAGAGAGAGAGAGAGACAGAGAGAGAGACAGAGAGAGTGACAGACAGAGAGAGAGAGACAGAGAGAGAGAGAGAGACAGAGAGAGAGAGAGAGACAGAGAGAGTGACAGAGAGAGAGACAGAGAGAGAGAGAGAGTGAGACAGAGAGAGTGAGACAGAGAGAGAGAGACAGAGAGAGAGTGACAGAGAGAGAGTGACAGAGAGAGAGTGACAGAGAGAGAGAGAGAGAGAGAGAGAGAGAGACAGAGAGAGAGAGAGACAGAGAGAGACAGAGAGAGACAGAGAGAGACAGAGAGAGACAGAGAGAGACAGAGAGAGAGAGAGAGAGAGACAGGGAGAGAGAGAGACAGGGAGAGAGAGAGACAGGGAGAGAGAGAGACAGGGAGAGAGAGAGACAGGGAGAGAGAGAGACAGGGAGAGAGAGAGAGGGAGAGAGAGAGACGGAGAGACGGAGAGTCGGAGAGAGAGAGACGGAGAGAGAGGGAGAGGGAGAGGGAGAGGGAGAGGGAGAGGGAGAGGGAGAGGGAGAGGGAGAGAGAGAGAGAGAGAAAAAAAAAAAAAAAAAAAAAAAGGCCTGACTGGAGTTTGCCTGAACAAGTCAAACCAAATTAGAGCTTTTTGGTAAAACGCATCATCTCTAAGTTTACAGAAAACAAAATGAAGTCTTCAAAGAAAAGAACACCTTCCCGACAGTCAAACATGGAGGAGATTCAGTGATGTTTTGGGGTGGCTGTGCTGCCTGAGGAGCACATGTAGATTGGGTGGGGGCTGAGGGAAGGAGCAAAACGCTCATATTTGCCTACATCATAAAGAGATAACTTCTTGGGAAACTGTTGTCGGTATTTGTGCCGATTAAACTCGGTATTTATAACACCTTCCTGTGGCATATAAGTTTTTTTTAATGGGCAGTATTAATGTAAATATACACCACAGGATTACAATGAGAAATTTTCACCAGGTTCAGAGTTATTTAAAGATTTCCTACCTCCAATAGCAAGGATTCAGGAAAGAAGAGCTGAACTTACAGCGACCTCTGGTGAAGAAAGCAAACATCAAAAGTCGGTCAGCAAGTCGTCTGCTAGTCTCAGATATTCCTTGACATCAGATTACCCTGCTTGCTATCGCAGTATGGTTGCTGTGTTGACAGCCGCCCACTCATACACTGGTAAGAAATCCATGCACCCAGGTGTTTGCGTGTCGTGTGAACGGCAATCTTTGGTTATAAAGGAGAACCATTATTATATTATAACATTTAATGCTCCAGAAAATGTGGTTTGTTTTCCATATTTTTTATGGGGCAGATGATTGTGCAGTTAAACGTGTGGTTACTGCCCTATCACAAGAAAATTGTTTTGGATTTGATTCACCTTTAATGAGCGAAGTTTGAAAGAAGTTTTAAAATTACCATTTGACAAAAATCCAGGCTGTCTTTGTCGAAGAAAAGATTCTGTCATTGAATACATGGATGGGAGTATGATGTTACTCTTGCAGCTCAGTGGAGGCTCACAGTGAAAGGTGAAAGCTTAGGCAGCATGCTAGAGAAAGGTCAGCAGGTTAAAATATCACAAATGTTGGATGTTAAATAAATCGTAGGCCAAGACCAAAAACAACTTGGTAGGATAGTACATGTACTCTTATTGGAAGTGTTGATGGTAACTGATAAATTCCTCCTCCCTCTGTTAAACTGGTACAACACCATGAGATGGAGCAATGAGCACGAGTTATGGTTAAGGTAATATCTGTGATGTGAAAAGCTGGTGCTATTTAATCAGTTTAATAAATTGTAATGCCCTTTTATGCAAATGTACATCAACCATTTGCCGCCCTTTTTTTATCCATGTCTGTGGCTGCAAATCAAGCAGAAGCGAATGAGCCAATTGCATTAAGCTGTGTGGCTTGTCACAATTGTTCAAAATCGACAAACCTGGTGGCTCTGCCATGGTTACTTAATCACCAAGTTGTCAACACTAGGATGAATGGCTATTCACCATAATTGTGATGCTAAGCTTATCGGACGTGAACGTAAAGTGCGCTCGGATTCCAAAGCCGCAGGCCGGGTTAACGCCTGACAGGAAGACTCTAGTGGCCGAGGCATTCCGTATATTATTGCTCTGTGATTTTGAGAACCGGTTGTGTGTTTTGAAGATTCTATTTAATTTTGCTTCAATCTGTGCTTGGACAGTGCGCATCGGTGCTATGCTGGCCTACACACCACTCGACGAGAAGGGGATAACATTGCTGCTCAACTTCTTGCATGACTTCTTGAAGTAAGTAGTTGCTTTATAAATCCCCTTGCTTCAAAGTGGTTCATTGGCAGACTTTTCCGTGCATTGTAAAAGCATGCATGTTGGCATCACCTTCATGGGGCGTCCAACTCATTCGGCAAATGGCGATTACTCATATTCCAGGCCTTAAAAGGATGGTTACTGCTTGTGTCTGTACCTCATTTGATCAAATGAAACTTTCACAGCAAGTAATTCAAGTCATCTGCTTGCATTTTATCCTTTTGTTTTGTGTTTTTCTTTTGGTAAATAAACATTATTACCCTCGCCGAAGGAGAAGGTATTGCATTTGGGTCCGTTTGTTTGTTTGTTTGTTTGTCTGTCTGTCTTTATTTGTCCGCACAGAACTTTCGTGTTTTTCTCTGCAACCGCTTGTCGGATTGAGACAAAATTTTCACCACTGGTGCAACTACTCATGTAGAATGTTGTAATTATAATTATGATGTCATTGGTCACGTGGTGTGGCAGCCATGTTGGAAAAATGGAAAAACTTTGGACCTCTAGCTCTGAAACCACATCAAGGAAAAAAATTGAAACTTCACACATCGCAAGTATTACTCATAGGGAATGAGTGTGATTTTTTTTTTATGTCAAAGGTGCCTTTGTTTTGACGTCATAATTGCATTTGTAGAATGCTACATCTGATCAGTATGAAAATATTTGAGGGTCATCTCGGGATAAAATCATCCACAAATTTTTTTTGATGATGTCGTTGATTACGTGATTCGGCAGCCATATTGTTTCTAAAAACAAAAACCTTCAAAAATCTTCTTCTCTGAAATGGCTGAACCATTCGTCACTGCCAGCATTTTTAAAGTGGCAGTTCTCATTATGTTTCTTATTCATGACGTAACACCAGTGCACAAACGTCACACAAAATACACCAAACAAAACAAGTCCTGGCATGGATCTGCAATCTCTGATTGCTCTTTTTCTTGTTGCCTTTATTTTCCTTCGATTTTTTTTTTCATTTTTTTGCATTTGTATTATCAAAATTTGTATCAAAGACTTCATGTTAATGAGAGCCTACCATAATGTCAACCTTGGTTATTTTGCTTGATATTTGGAACAGATTACTCTCCGCTATAGCAAGAGTATCTTATTCAAAGGCTTGTATTATCACAAGAGGTACACATTTTTTAATTGTTGATCTTACAGGTACCTGGTGAAGAATTCTGCTGCACTCTTTAGTGCCAATGATTATGAAGTCGCTCCACCTGAATACCATCGCAAGGCTGTTTGAGAAAGCCAGAAAGGAGACTATGTTTGAGTTGACACTTTGAAAACCCTGTTCCTTTTGAATGTGCACAATTTGTTAAAGTTGTTTATTTAATAGTAGTTTGCATCAATTCCAGTATGTTTTCATACTGAGATGTAGATGTTAAAAGGCATTTTCTTCTTAGGATCTTTCCATTAATGGCTCATCTCCTGCTTCGAAGGGAAAAAAGGATTTTCCATGATGATGCTTTATAAGAACAAAGGTTTGTGTTCCATAGAGATAGACAATAATTTGTTTAGTTCAAACAATTTCATTGTTTTGGGGTGTTTGTTTTTCTTTTGTTCATGGAAATTGACAAGGCTGTGGTTGATTGCGTACAAAAGTATGGTTGTGATGATGATGATGATTACCCTAAATGACAATTGGAGGCAAAATTGAATGATAATGATGACAGATGCATGATTACTTTTTATTAATGTTCATAAGTTTAATGACTATGACCATTACATCTGTCTTCATATATTGCATCTGATAAGCATCTTGCAAAGGGATGTCTTTCCTGAAGCTGAAGAATCATGACCCTTTTGCATGGTGAGAAGCCTTCCTCAGGTGCTGTAGGGGGTGGTGCAACAACTGTGACCTTCAGAAGAGTGACCTGTTTCAGCTCATTTGACTCCTCTGGTGTATACCGGGCTAGTTTCCACTGTGAATCTGGAGCAACAGCCCAGCTTAAAGGTCTCCTCCTCAAACTTGGTGAAGTTTGTGTGTACTGATGATCTTAAAGTGGCCACCATCTTGGATTTGAACGTCATGTTGTGATTGACAAGGTCATTTTGGAGTTCTCAAATCACTGGACAAAAGATGCTGACATTTCAGTTAGATCCTTTAGATCCTTGGCATTGTTTGTTTCGGAGGCAATTGGCTTGCCACTGCAGTCAAGTGTCTGCAGTGTGGAGTGAAAAACATGGAATAGGAACCTTATCTTGGTCACCTGGAAATACCACCTTGCTGCCTTGACCACCTGCAGCTTGATGTCGTCCTCCAATTTTTATATATATATATATATATATATATATATATATATATATATATATATATATATATATATATATATATATAATATTTTCCTTTCAAGCTTACCTCTACCTATATCAGACAGAACAGAAAAAAGCAAAATATAAACAGACATCATAAAATAATAATGGAAAATAAACTTTCCTTTCGATAGGTGATCAAGTTTGAGGAGGATCTGCCTTTCACAGACAACTCAGATGCAGTGCAGTATTTACATTTAGCTTTGAATATCCCAGTAGTAGACGTTTCCTTAATTTGGTGGAAGGTGACCAGTTGTCCATATTGACTCACCACAACCAATATTGAACTAGTGACTCCAAAGCAGACAAGAATGAAAATACATATGAGGCTCTAACCAAGGAGCACAATGAAAAAAAATTGGCAGATCTCCACTTGCCTTATTATATTGAGCTCGCTCAGGTGTAAGTGATTACATTCCCAATCAAAATTATTTCAAAAATTGTGACTGCAGCTAAAATGACAATTGATTACAATCATATAATCAACCCCAGCCCTGCGATTGTAACATTTCAGCTGGTGTCAGTCAAGTCATTCCACACTTCACAATGCATGACATTGCTCAATCATCAATAAGAACACTCAACAATGCTCAATGAGTAACAATGATAATGAGGCACAAGATTTCACTTAAAAAAAAATTCCATTAATTTATTCATTATTCCTCTACATCTTTAGCTGCCCTAGCCTACATATGTGACACACTTGTCCCATTTTTGCCACAAGTTGGTTCATGAAACAAACAATTGGGTTTTTACTTGACGAAATCTATGATTTTGTCAAGTATGTTGGTCGGTTCAGTTTGTTTGTTTGTGTGTACGTCTCGCTTTACAGGTCGCATTTCGAGTCGGAATGTCATGGAACTTCACCAATGGACTTATTGGCCACCAGAATAGAACCCTATAACTTTTGGCATGTCAAGGTCAGGAAAAATTCCTGAAAATCGCGAAAATCCATATCTTTTAGCATGGGCCGAATTTCAAAAATTCATGTCTCTGCCAAATCTTAACAGATTCCTTTCAAATTTGAACCACAGACATAGGAGGGGAGTATCTTTGACTGGATTAAAAATTGGTCACATCCGTTACGGATTACGGAGGTGACAGGTATTTTAATTTAACATGGTAAGTGCTATCTATGGTTTTTCATGGTAGTCATGATCACTTAAGAATTTCGTCAAGTCCTGGCCCTATGGGCCACTTTTATTTATTTATTTGTTTTCTTTTGGTGACCCCATGCTGATAGCAACGAGGGCTATTTATTGGTAATTTCAGATGATCAATTTAAAACATTTATATTATTTTCTTCTCTTTTGTCACGTGTGCATGGAGGATTATTTATTTTTCTGCCGCCTTTTTACTTGCATATAAAGTTAACAATGAACCTCCAGCTTGGTTAGAAGTCTTGGAAGGGCATGCAAGCAGCCACTGTTCATAGCAGTGTCAGCTGCTACACTAAACTGCAGTATCAGTTGGCTATCACAACCCTTTTAGTTTTTTTTGGCAATGCCAGCCCACCTCGTGGGAAGGGAATCGATCCATAGATGTGTTTTTGGCTCACTGGCCATCGCTGTTGAAAGATTCCTTTTTATCTTAAAAATGCATGTTGGGTGCCCCTGTTGGTCAGGACCATTGCAGTAAGTGCTGTTGTGATTCATTAGGTCATTGTCACTATTGCAGTGAAGAGGTACGATTGGATTCCCTCTTCCCTCACTGACACACATTTCCACATTCTTGGCCTCCCAGGCTGTTAGTCTCCCAGTCTCTATTCCTTTTCTCAACACTTCCACCTTCCTTTGTTTATGTCGTTATCTCTTAGAACATTTATCGCCCGAAATGCATTGACTCAAATTTGCCTCCAATTTAACACCATGCAATGTACGGTTTAGGTTCACAATTAAACTGTGCTGTCATCATCATCTGCAACACAAATTACAGAATTACAATCACGATCTTAGAATTCAATGGGCAGTGTTAATACATTGCTTTGGCCATGGATTCCATTGTAATGCTCACCATTCGTGTTCATATCAGCCATCCATCATGCGTGTTTATTTGCCCACTTTTGCGAGTACGCAGTTAATTACCAATTTGATTCGCTTTGTAAACAGCTTTTCAAGAGCCAACATGTTTGAGAGTTATCTTTGATACAAAGCTTTACGTATTATTTAGTTGTTGATTTGTTGGCATCCATGTTTTTTGCAATATCAGTTTTCTTTTTAATGTGCTTTGGCCATTCATTTGTAATGTCCATTTTATCTTCTTATTCACCACTCAAGTTCAGCTGTTGTGCATCTTTTTAGGTATTTGTTTCTTGCTTGGAATGTATTGTGCATTTTATATTTTGTTATTAAAATGAAAAACGTTTTTCCTTTGTCTTCCCCCAACATTAAGTTGAAGATGGTAATCTGCAAGACAAACCCGGACAGAATTCTTGCTGACTAGTCGAGCACGAGTTGCGTGTGATATTGTTTATCACGTAATCTTGCACGTTGCACATGGGTAAGCTTTCTTTGCTGAGCCATGCAAGTACTTGGCAGAGAATATGTCAGAGGCATGATGAGTTCAAGCCTCACCCTCCACCCTTCTTTCCTGCCTTTTTGTGTTGCTCTGTGGAGAGTTTGAATCGTCCAGGCAGCACGTACTTCACTCTGTCTGGAGGTGGCACAAAGTCCCCAAAATGTGCAATAGTTGAACAAACCTAAACAGTAGAGTATGACCATTCTCTTACCTTGGAATACAATGGGCATATTACTATTCTGGTAGAGCTCCTATTGATTTGCAATTGGTCACTGACTTTGACACCAATATATATTTTTTTATTCGGGACCCTAGGCATGAACAAGCTACATATATCGACCAAACAGTTTCAAATGGAGTACCTAACCGCCATTAGAGCATTTAAATTCCATCGGATGTGGCAATAAATGTGAATTGTTGCTCCCAGCTTGCCGGCTCAATGACAGCAGATGTGATTTGCATTTTTGCCACCTCCATCCCTACCCCGTTTAGAATCGTGTGCATGCATGGGAAACTTGCGAATATATATATATATATATATATATATATATATATATATATATATATATATATATATATATATATATATATATATATATATATATATATATGCCACTGCACTATAGAATTATATATATATATATATAATTGCAACATGAGAAATTGTCTTTGCTGCACTATCCATGCCAGTGTAAATCCCATAAGATGCCTGCAGTCATCACTCTTAAACCTGTTTCCACTTCACAGAGACTGAATGAATTACAGCTAAATCGCCTTATGGTGCTTTGCTATGTATTATAACAAGTACTGTACTATATCCTTACAAGGATTCGATACCATGGTTCGTGATTACTCGTACAACAGAATGTATTGCAATTATTTATTTCATTTATTCATTGCCATGCAATTACCGGTTAACTCCCCTGCTATGTGTCTCAAAAGAGATGGCCATTGAAACCAGAGCCATCTCTTCTTCTGTCCCAATGTAATTCTTCACAGTTTGTTCAGAATACCCTGCTCACCTGTGCAGGTTTGTTCATCATGACGATGTTTGCAGAGGTTTTTAGCACCATGTGTACAACATATTTTCTGTAACAGCATTTGCATGAACTTTGGAAGAAAGTCACGATTATCTTTTGTCAGGGAATTGGCAGGACTATTGATGAAACTGTTGTATTTGCTTCTCGAATTTACTCGGTGTCGGACAACGCCTGAGAGGCTGCCCTAAGTGGCCCCTGATAAGATGAGACTCAAATTAACCTGTTGTGGTTTTAGCCACTGCTAAAGGTTCATTGGACTTTGTGGAACATTGTGTATCCTCGGGAGATGCTGTCACAAAAGGGCTGGCATGATGGCCTACAGGTATGCACACTTTCCTCTGAGCCATCTAGCATGGATTACAATCTCGTCCAAGCTCCATACTGCCATCCTGGTGTCTCGCAGGCAGGGCGAGGCATCGATGTGTGCCGTCCTTCAGATGGATTTTAAACCAGGTGTCACATTTGCCAGCATTCATTGGTGGCCGGTAAAGATCCCACACTGTCTTTTCCGAAGAGTAAACAAGTTATTGCTGGTATCTTTAACAAATTACAAATTCCTTCTGGAACCTACAGAGGGCATTGTATCGGTGGCACAATCCCATCCCCTCAACCCCAGCCAATGATACGACTCGTAGCCATGTGCTGCGTACAAAAGAAAATGAAGATATTACATTGAATTGGCCAAACATAACAATCTCAGCTACTTCTCACGAGCATCAGTTTCAAATAGGGGTGAAAAAGCAAGGCTGGAGTGTCAACATGATCCTGCGGTTTCCATCTCATGTGACAATTTGGGCAAAACTGAGCTTGTTTAAACTGGTAACCAATTTGGTGACTTTTTCTCTCTGATAATCTCACAACCAACGGCTTTCTGGGTGTGGTTATGACTGTTGTACATGTCTGCAGGGTTTAGCCATGTTAGATATGTCAGAATCATGTTGGTTGTCATCAATCTCTGTTGACCCACTGTTGTCATCCAATTCATGTCACCTTGAGCTATCTATTGCAACTTGCTTGGAGGATCCACGTTCCTGCACTTGGAACTTCCCTGACTCTATTTTCGTGTTTTCAGCAACCCCGACATGAATTTGGCATCATTATTTTTCTTTGTCCCTTCTGTCCTATTTATTACCTCGACCACCGAAGGTGGACGTGAGGATATATTTTCACCCCTGTTTGTTTGTCTGTGAGCAGGATATCTCAAAAAATTGTGGATATGTTGAGGATTCTAAAGGTCTAAAGGGTATATGTTTCAACAGTAGTTTGGGTCTAAGGAGTGTAGGGGGCCATTAAAAAATTCCATAATGCATTTTTGCCTAAATCTGACACCCGCCGCCCCCCCCCCAACCCTCAGTAACGCTCCCCCTCCTTAACTCATGAATAAGCACACCCTAAAATATTATGTAACACTCGATGAAGACATCCCCCCTCCCCCGATTTCATACCTTAATCCTGGGATATTATTTATCCCGTTGTTTTTTTTCAGTTACTATGAACTATATTTGAAAAAGTAAAGGTGATGCAGTGTTCCATCGACGAGACCAGGTAGCAGTCAGAATCCCTGTAATAACTTCATCGGACTAATCGCTCCGAGTGATTCAATTGCTTTCATTTTGAAAATGAGATTAAGTGGCTGTGGAAAAAGCAATGATGGAATAGTTGGGAAAATTCTTCCAGCAATATGAATTTTATCCTTTTGCAAATTAATATTTCATTAGAAATAACATTTATTGTTCAGATCTTGGCGATATAAAAAGATGTTTCAATAAAATCGTACAATTTATATAAAGGGTATGAATATATGCCTGGTGTTGACAATGGTTAGGGTGGTGGGTTTTCGATCCAAAGGTCCTGAGTTCAAATCCCACTCAGCTGTTGAAATAATACCAGGTGGGGTTAACTTGGCCCGTCATCCTTCCGAGGTCATCAAAATGAGTGCCAGCATGCTGGTATATTGTCGGAGTGGCGACCTGTCCAGAATTATGCCCAACAGCCAAGGAGGCTGCTTCAGCAGCACCAATGCTCCGCAAAGAGTATGGTCCCAATCTCTCTCTGGTGTTGGCCTTATGGTTAGGGTGGTGGGCTTGGGATCCTAGGATCCTGAGTTCAAATCCCATTCGGCTGTTGAATTAACACCAGGATTGTGCCCATTAGCCAAGGAGATTGCTTAGGCAGCAGCAACGCTCTGCACAGAGTGTGATCCCAATGGATGGATATGAATATACAAAAGAAAACGTCTTCTCAGGGATGTGACATGGCATAACTTTTTCTTCAGTCACCAGCAATTACAGTGACATCTCTTGACAAAGCCATAGTTGATAGAGAAAATATTTTCATAGCCTTGGTCAGAACACAAGAGCTGATCAGGAAAAATACTTTCATCTTTAAATAAAGGGTGCCTGGAACAAAGTTGTCATTGTCATTAATTGTTTTAGCATTTTGTTGATTTAACATCCAGAATTTTGTTGATTTCATCCGGTTGATTTAGCACCCTCCACCACCCACCTACCCCGTAGCACTCCTTAACACTTGGACATACACCCCTCCCCCCCACCCCCACCCACTCCGCAATGCGTTACGTAATTTTTGAATGGCCCTAAAGCAGTCAAAGGTGTCCAACACTCAAAAGGTTAAACAGGTTTAAGGGGTCTTAACGGATCTTAAAAGGTCTAAGTAGTATCAAGGTTTAAAAGGTACATTCCAATAGTACGAAATTAATAGACTTGGTCAGGGTGCAACTGACGTTTAAGTAGTACGTAATTGATAAGCGAAAGTAGGCAACGTAGCGTAACTTTTCCACAGACAGACATGAATGTATTTTGTGGCATGGCAGTCACCAAGAAGCTGCATATGTAGCTTATCATTATGAGTATGTCGTGGCATCATTTTGCCCTGGATACATAATATGTAACTATTATGATGGTTCTGAGAACCGAGACCCCCAAGGCAATAGCACACAACACATAGCAGTTCCCGAGTTAGTTATTTCATTATTACTTGTTTCAGATGTGGTCATTCCCTTGTGTCTGATGGGTTACAAAGGGAATATGCATTGTGAGTGATTATCGAGCCCCCCCCCCAATTCTTCCCATTTTTCTTCCGTGCACACGACCAAGCACACGCTGCTAACAGCCCAATTTGTGGACATGCACCAAAACCTACTTGAATCTGTGTGCCATGCACAACCTTAACTGCCATCTCAACTACCATAACTTTCTTCACCGCAATTCTCCCACAATGCCAGTGATTACCACCCTGCCTGTTTTGAAATATACTCCAGACTTTTTTTCATTCAAATAGCACCATTCAAGCTCGCCTTTCTCCTGCTATTCAAGCTCGCCTGCTATCCAACAAGCCATCTGCACCCTTCTCAGGCGTTTAAGAGGCAAATGGGGACCACTGCACGTTGGCCACATGTTAAGTCGGGAGCTGACCTGTGTGGTGCAGGTGAAGAATTATTGAGGGTGGATCCAGCACAGCAACTTCACGGGGACGATGAACCCACCTCAGATTGCATATGTTGACCAACGTGCATGCCACACTCGGAAGAAAGAGGGCGGCACGTGACCCATGCTCCCCAAGACCACTCCCACAGAGAGCAGGGATCTCCCTTTATCCCCCCAAACTCCACTCTCCCCCCAACCCCACGCCATTAATTATTACCGTTGGTCACAGGCCAGGGTGGGGGGGGGGGTAGTCAGTGCGCAGTTCTCTTCGAACCCTGGGAGTTCTTCTGTTCAAGTTCGAGTGAGTTCTCTGGAGCAAGAGCTGGTGGTGGTTGGAACAGAGCGCTGGGAAAGCAGACTAATGGCCAAGCTGTATGGGCGCAGTACTGAGCGAGAGGCAAAATCAATAACAAATGATAAGTAGCTCAAATTCTCACACGTTCTTTCTCTCTTTTCCAACTCATCTGCTGTGGATGCACAATAGCTATCAGCGAGGGCAAGGCCCAAAGAACCGCTCTTTTTTGGAGTGACCACTGACTCGCACCCTGTCTCTCTCATTCTATGCACGACACCGCATCTCATTTGCACCTCTTCAATACGCATCTAGGCACTACCCCATGTTCTTCATGACCCCCTACCCCCTCCCCCCACCCCCACCCTTACTTCCCTGCACTTTGGACTAGCACGTGCCTGCATGCACGTACTGGGTAAGCTGGAAGTCGCCAAGTCCTCAGATTTTTCTCTTATCTTCTCGCTAATCTCCCTTTCCATGGAATGATCCTGGTGGTGCCTGTTATGTTAGTTTATGTATGAGTGTTTAAGCTAGATAGCATCGGTATAATTCTGCTCTGTCTTTTTACTGCATAAATGTGTCACTATGTCTTATGCCACACCACACAAATACTGTATATCCCTGCTGTACGCATCTCCCTTGTGAATAAATCTCTTGTCTTCACTTCTATCTGCTCGTAGCATCCTTTCCTCCATTAGTCCAGCACAGTCTGCATGTTTATTAGCCGGGAAGTTCTACCCTACGTGATTTGCTCTCGTTAGCCAGCGTACACTCACTGTATCGCTCGGCAGTAATCCGAGTGTGCGCTGATGGCACGAAACTCGGTTAACTTAGGTAGCTCCTCAGGTAAGCGGCATTAGACGGATAACCCTGTTGGAGTTGACAAGGTTAATTGACGTTTGTGGTTGCCTCACAATCTGCCGGGCCGTGGAGTTTTCCGTGGCATGTTGGCCTACTAAACTGAGCATTCGGGAGGAACATGAGTGCGTACCCTCGTGGCGAACCTCGAACCCCGAGCCCGTAATAATATGCTTGAGCTCTGGTTTATCGGGGCAGTTTCGGTATGGGGTTTTCCCCGAAGACGGATGAGTGGGTTGGACCGTGGTAGTTTGAATATAGAGAATTGACTCGGAATCCAAATGTCTCGGACATCTTTTCTTCCACGCTAAAAGTATACTTAACAAGGGTAAGGCTAAATAATAAAATAAAAAAAATACCAGTTGATCGTCTCTGCCCACTTCCTTTTTTGAAGCTGCCTCCTTTTTTTGTAATTTATTTTGTCAAACGTCGTGAAAAAAAATCCATATCTTCGTGTACGACTATTGCAGCATTCTTTGAATCAATCATTTTCCCCATGTCGATACGGAATTTTTATAGCTTCTACCGAGAGTTGAACTGCCGCTTTCTGTTTCTGTGCACGATGTGTGAGCAATACTGATCTGTGTACATGTCTGCGTACGTAAGTTCCATCGCAGCCACTGCAATAAATTTCAGTGCACGCTTATGACTAAAATTATGCAAAATATGACTGGTTTTAAAACTACCAAATTGTGTGACGAATGTAGAATGTAAACAAATTGCGTGAACGGAACAAGTCATTTTCATGATTTATAGTCCATGCAAAATAAGGTTTGATCAGGAACAAATTGCAACAGATTTTTAGCGCAATGCATTTCTATGAGGTCCCCACAACACCATACTAAAAATCCTAATAAATCCCTGTTGTGGAAATACGTCTAATTTGCATAAATCCAATATGGTGGCCAATTATCAATATTGTGCCATATCTTTGCTCACAGATTACATATTTGGGTGATTTCAGCTTCGACAATGGGTATTTTGTATACAAGGATACATTTGGAATACTTTTAAACTTCCCTGGAACAAATCTCATTTGCATAAATCCAATATGGCTGCCAAATATCAATATTTTGCCATATATTTACTCTCAGACAACAGGTTTGAGCGGTTTATATTTCTAGAATATTTGAGGGGGTCAAAGGATAAATTTGGGATAGTGTAATATTTTGATTGGATGGGTTTAAATAAAATGATGGATGAATTTAATAAAATCCAATATGGCCACCAAATTATCGATATTTTGTGATCAAATTTATGAGTCACTTCTTTGGCTCGTGTTTCATTGCAGGCATATTAATACCTTACTGAAGACGCCCATCAAGGTCATCATTATAGTCATCGGTGAAATCTGGTAGCTGTGAGTTGGCACAACTTGTCCCACGGCATTCTCCACAAACAGCACTGCAATGCAGACTATACTTTCTGCATGTTCACCTCTTTGTATTACAGTCTGTTTTACAGTTACAGCAGATGACATCGAGTAGTTTTGATGGGGCTGCAAGCTGGTCAGTTAGTATTGGCAAACATTGTCCATCCATCATGTGCCACCCCCACTCTTCCGGCTTCATATTGATGCTTCATCCTTTCCACTCCATCATCTGATAATATACACGGAGGCTGTGATACTTTGCAGCTGCTGAGGTTGGGGGTAGAGTTTGAGGTTCTACATGAGATGTGCTCTTGGAAACCTTCTCACAAAATCGCCTGTATTTTTGTTCTTTATGAAATGCATAGAGGATGGAGCTGGCTGTGTCACACAATGTGACCACACACTCTTTTTTAAGGGAGTACCGTCATTACAACGCTTTCACCAAAGTGTTGCTGTATTTTTGCCTTCATATATTTAGCAGTATATGGCTCATGCTGTGTCTTTAAGATATTCAGTCATTTTCAGAACAAGTTCCTTTATTGTTGTTTGCTCATCTTCATTTTCTTCCAAAAACTGAACCACTTTCTGGAAGGCTTCTGTCCTCTCTTTTGTTGCAGGTCTTCCAACTTTGAACCTTTTTGCTGTGTCCCCAGTATCCACAGGTGGCTTACTTGGAATATTCTTCCCAGTCCTAAAATTACTACTGCACTGCTGATGGTATATTGCATCTGCTGCATGTAGATCATTCACTGATGCCAGTCTACCTGACACCACTTCAGACCACTTGTCATTCGTGGAATGGCAAATCTGAAGCTTGGTGTCCTGAAAGTCTGTTGTTCTGACTGGAAATACATCAGCCTCTCTCCATTTCTTATCATATTTCACAGGTTGTCCACAGAACATGCAGTGCTCTTGAAAACTGAATGATTTTTTTCACTGAACGCAGATCTCATCGTGTCTCAATTGGTTGTTGATGAGAGGCTGTGTCACGAGCAATGTTCTCGGCTTTACAGTACCTGCGATGACATTCCACATGTACCTTTTCTCCTGGAACAGTTCTCGAGTCACTCCCATGTTGCTCACTTGCACGATTCACCCCATCACTGCCTTTTGTTTGCAGAACAACAGTCGGTCTTGTGTCAGATGTTGTTTCTTTACATATGCAACACCTCTCCATTATTGTTGATACATAACACATCATTCAACGTTAGTTTATCTGAAAGAAAGATGATATATTTACACAGAGAACTAGTGGAATATTAAATTAGTCAAAATTGCAAATAGATTTTTATTGTTATTATTATTTATTTCCAGCAAAGCAATACATACAAGTTAAAGATTAGCCTGGCTCAAACTATATTTTAAAGTAGTTTACTTTTGTACAATATGACCCTTATTTATATGAGAGCAAACATAATAACATTAAACAAAAATTATCAATGAATGCCAACATATTTGATTCTATTTAAACACCCATTAGAGATCTCCTTAAAACATATTATAAACTTATTAATTGACATAAATAACAAGAATACCGACTTAATATATTAATCATGTTAAAACCACCTATTAGGAGCCCCTTGGTAAGCTGGTTAGTTTTGCATCTTTTATGTATAACTTATTTCTGTAAGAAAATGGGTAATTTGTCAATTTGATGTTTCCTATGTAATTGATTGAAGGAATGTAAGAACAATATTCAAGTTTTTAACAGGTTACTCACCTTAATTTTCCTTTCTTGTGTAGAACATGATGATATCCATGTTGGAACTTCCATTGAAACAGCCAAAAGGGGATTTCCCATGGGGATTCCCCAGAGATTCCCCTGGATTGCACTATTAAGTGAGGGGTACCTCAGGGGGATTGTAAAATAGCAACATATATCATGATGTATGTAGAAACAATAACATAATTAACCTCAAATTTGACCAGAGTCCACAAAATATTAGTTTTGGGTCAAGCCATTTTTATTGCGGATATCATAGATTGTAAGCAAATTATATTTGGTGGTCAGTTGGAATTATGCAAATGAGCTTTTTATCTTGTTAAATACTGTAGTGTCCTAGATGCATCAAATGAAATTTTTAAGTATTACAAATGCATTCTTGGATCCAAAGATCTCATTATAGAAATTTAAATCACTAAAATACATCATCTGAGAGCAAAGATTTGGCAAGATATTGATATTTGGCGGCCATATTGGATTTATGCAAATGAGATTTTTTTTTTTCCAGGGAAGTTTAAAAGTATGTTAAATGCATCCTTGTATACAAAATACCCATTCTAGAAGTTGAAATCACTCAAATGTCATCTGTGAGCAAAGATATAGCACAATATTGATAATATAATTGGCCGCCATATTGGATTTATGCAAATTAGACGTATTTCCGCACCAGGGATTTCTTAGGACTTTTAGTATGGTGTTCTGGGGACCTCATAGAAATGCGTTGTGCTAAAAAAAATTATGTTGCAATTTGTTCCCGATCAAGTGAAAAAATGGGCTTGATTGCCTGGACTATTAAGCTTCATTTTTGAAGATGGTTTTCATCTGTTTGCAAATTCTGACGGAAACTAAAGTCCTGAAGCCATTTTGAAAAAAATTAAAATGGCCTCTTTCTTCCTTTTTTGTTTAAAAAAAAAATCTGGACGATCAACTGGTATTTATTTTTAATTTGGCCTCTGAAGATTTCATTGGTTGTCGTGCCATTTTGAATCCGACTACGGCGGCCATTTTTGTTTACGTAACGAGGGATCTCTCAATTGCTTGCCAAGCAACTGTGAGCAGGATAACTGTGAGAAGAAGTTAAGGACAGATTGGGATGAAACTTGGTGGACAGGTTGAGTGTGTGACGAGGACGAAATGATTGTATTTTGGTGAAGATCTCGATTGAGATCCAGATCCTGGAATTTTAAAATGATTCTTCACCATTGAGAGATGGGGCCAAAGATGATATACTGTGTATATCATGATATCTCAAAAAGTTGTGGACGAGTTATGACAAAAGTTGGTGGATGAGTTGGTTCGGTGACAAGAATAAGCCATTTTAATGTTGGTTCAGGTCCGGATTCAGATAAGACCTATCGCTGGGATACAAAACATAAACTGTTCAGTCTGGCAGAGGTATGCACTATACCGAGGGATGCCATTCCAGTTTGATGGTGTTATCGTTGCGCAGTTCATCCGGTTGCCCGGCTCGAATCTTCCGAGTCGCCTCAATGTGACTGCAATGGTCAACCGTTTTTAAGACTCCCCCCCACCACCACCTCACCCTTGCCGGATTACATGTCCAGGGCTGCGATACCATCCAGAGTGGAAGGCCCGAATCGGTCCAGCGTTACGCCAATTAGGTGCCGTACGTCTTAATTCTAATTAGGCCGAGCGAGCCTGAAGTGCGATGCGGTCTGGATGTACTGCATTATTTGACGCCATCAATTAGTCCCTCAACACACTTTCTCTAATTGCCAAGGAGAACCATGACAGCCAGAATTCACCCGATAGCAGGTATATTTAATAACAAAAGGAACAGGAAGGGGAACAGAAGGAAGGCAAGGAGAAACCAATGTATAATAAATAAATTCAGCACAATCACAAAACCCTTACCCTGCCCACAGATACTCACACCCATGGACCAAAACAAACAAACGGGATCCTTAATTATCTACGTACTTATGGCCATCGGGCAATACGATCAAACTGGCATGGCATCCCTCGGTATCGTGCATACCTCTGCCAGGCTGAACAGTTTATTTTTTGTATCCCATTGATAGGTTGGATCTGAATCCGGACCTGAACCAACATTAAATCGGCTTGTTCTCGTCACCGAACCAACTTATCCACCTAGTTTTGTCATAGCTTGTCCACAACTTTTTGAGATATCCTGCTCTACAGTATATCATTTTTGGCCCCATCTCTCAATGGTGAAGAATCATTTTAAAATTCCAGTGTCTGGATCTCAATCCAGATCTTCACCAAAATCAAATCATTTCATCCTTGTCATACACTCAACCTGTCCACCAAGTTTCATCCAAATCTGTCCTTAACTTCGCACAGTTTTCCTGCTCACAGACAAACCAGGGGTGAAAATACAATCTCTGTCCACCTTTGGTGGCGGCGGTAAACATTTATCGACATATATTACTTTGCCTTTTATTAAAAAAAGTCATGGTCAAGTTGAACCACCCCGTGGTGATCATATGAGGGATGACCATATAGTTCTCAGAAAGAGTAAATTGTAGAAGTAATGGCAATTTATTTCATTTTAATATACAATTATTAAGTAAATAATCATGTCCTCTGCCTATAGAAAGTCCACACCCCCTTTCAAATTTTTCAGCTTTTGTTGCCTTACAGCCTTGAATTAAATCAGATTTTTTTCCACCTTTTATTTGCACATCGTAACCCACAACTTCCAAGTGAAAAACAAATTTTAGAAAATTTAATAAAAACACAAAACTAGAATATTGTCGTGTCCAGGGGGTTTGCCCCTACCTGGACGGATAGCCAAACGATTTCCCTTGGAGGCTTACAGTCGAGATTCTCGGAGATTATGGCACGCGTGGAACGGGAGGGCGGCAAAGGCAGAGCCGACGGAAACACAGGGGGTTTATACTCGATCCCACAACAACTAGACAACACAAGCAACTTAAATATGGGGATTTAATGAAAATAAATCAAATATTTACCATGGTAATGATTCCAAGTGTAAAAATGGCAATGAGACGTGAGGTAAACTAAATTTAATTTTGAGGTGCCTCCATGCAAACTTTAAAGAGCAGGTTGCAGGTCACCAAACATGTTCTGAAAATTTATCAATATGATTATATGTGCATTAAATAGTTCGATGCAAACTTTTGTGGTTGCCTTACTATTGGGAAAATAATGAAATTTAACTCCTAAGTTGTTATTTCTCGAGGCTGTTGAAAAAAACAGCCGCGTGCCCATATATGGATGGTGACGTCACGTTCTCCAAAACAAAGCGGACGCTCACTCGCTCATTGAAGAAGTGTCCAGTTCAGCGGGCCGTTCTTTCGCCTTTTTTGAGCTTGCAACTGTCTATATTATCCTTTTTATTTTGAATTATTGTAGAACAAAGTTATTTGGATATTTGTACATCATGCCTCGTACGTGTGTCGTCATGTTTTGCGAAAATGGCTGGAAAACGGGTAATCGCTCCCACCGATTCCCGGAGGAATCAAACATTCGCCAGCATGGATAAGATTTGTACAAACAAAACGGGCGAATTTTCCCCCAAAGAAAACGGGTAAAGAGGACCCTTTGGATAGACTTGTCATTTGTGGTGACCATTTCACAGCCGAGGATTACGAAGGCATAAACACATCTGATCACCACTCTGTGAATACGAGTTGTTGGTTGACAAGTTCTCCAGATACTGCTCAGTCACAGAATCAATTGTTGAGTTTAAGTGAGAAAAACCTTTAAATGTATTCTTAAAGAGTACATGGAAAAACACATAAATAAACTTTCTGAAAAACACAAGCATGAAAAAATTTCTCAACAAATCAACATATTGTTGATTAACTTACTTTTTTAACAGCATCAGCAAATTGGGCTATTTCATTTCAATTGTAAAAAATTGATCAATTTTCCACTTTTTTCTCAATTTAGTGGAATATTTCCCAATGAGGTTAAACATGTTTTGGTATTTATATGCCACAACAAGCTCTTGAAAGTTGGGGTTTGTTCTAACTGTTCACTTTCGCTGGGGTGAAGCTCAGCTGTCAGAAAGACTTCAAGGCCAAGGCTACGGTGTATAATATATTTGGGTCCATTATTGATTCATTCTATTTCTGACTCTTGAGTGACTAGAGGGTTAAAAATTATTATATCAAGTCACAGACGAATCAAACTTTACATTATTTTATGCAGTCAACAAGAAAATGAAAATCTAAAAACCAATCTGTCTGGTGGAGTCTGTCAGTGTGAACTGCCGGGCAGTCAGTCCTGCCACTTGTACACGAAATAGGCCGTTTTCTGGCACTTTCAAATGGCTCAAATTTATATGGCTCAGGGCCAGAAACTCCATCGTATAAATTCCCATCATCCTCCAACTCGTCCTCGGCAATATCGGAATGAAAACATTCGATTTCATCGCCGCTGAAATCACTCTCTGATTCGCATCTCGCCATTGTTCACACGCCGTTTCCGAATGTTCACGAAGTTTTCGGAGAACGTGACGTCATAGCATCTTCGGTAAATTCCGGTCTGTTTTTCGATCACTGACAAAAGTTTTGACTTAAAAGTTAATTTTAGCATATTTTGAGTTTCAAATGTAAGAAAATAATTGCCCAACGATTATTAATGTGATTACAACCTTCGAATCATGCGAAGTCATCAGCGACCAAAAAACCTGCTCTTAAATATAGACAAGGGGACAAAATTAATAAAAGGTAAATCCCTCCTTTATCCTGGCACTTAGCTGTGTGCCCAGAGGTGAGTTTCTGAAGCTTGAAGGTCACCAAACCGCTTTGTCACTGCATGGTAAAATGCACCCAAAATGGCGGTGGGAAAGTGTACAGGAAGCAATTCGGGCAGCGATACGCAACACCAAGGCTCAGAAAACGCCGTGCAACTCCTGTCGATCACATTTGCTGACGTTGCTGCTCTGCAGAATGGTGCCGTCTCTCTCCCCGATGACACAACACGAGGCTTCGAGGCTGGTCCCACACGATCCAGCCAACAGTCAATGGCCAGCGTCTTGCTCCACCATGCGAGCCAATTCGCCTCAGCACAAACACAAGAATCATACAGTCTTCTTCACCGTGTTGAGGGGAAGCCAACCGTAATGCCCTTCTCTTCCAATCGTCATCCTGCCACACTCGCTTCTGTCCTCTGAACCTTCATCTCGACTGCTTTTTTGTCGCCCAATGCGCGACTCTCTGACGTCTCCCCCATCAATCATCCACTCCAGGGGCATGGTTTGTGAGTTGTCACCCCTGGAGGCAGGGTTTCTTGCCTGCTTGGACGTGCAGCTCAGTTGTTTAAGTACATGATCCCTTTTTATCGCCGTCTTAAAATGCAAAAACATAGGAAAAGGTCACAGGGGACAATCACAGGCTGGGAGAAATCCTTAAACCCTACCTAATTTTACACAGTACCACCCCCCGTGTGGTGACCCGTAACACTTCAGCTCAGTTTCCCCACTTAGTTTCCATTGAGATGTCTCCTGCACGTCCATGGACCAAGTTACTCTATACACTCCTATCTTTCCAATGAAGTTCCTCCATATACTGCACAAACATATGTTGGTTGGATAAGTGTCCATCCCCTGAGTTCATACTTGGTGGAAACACCTTTGACAGCAATTATTGCTGTGAGTGTTAGGATAAGTCTCTACCAACTTTGCACACCTTTTGTTGGGGGGGGGCAATATTTGCCCATTCTTCTGTACAAAACTGTTCAAGTTCAGTTAAGTTGCATGGGGAGCATTGATGGACAGCAGTCTTCAAGTCATGCCGTAGATTTTCGATTGGATTTAGGTCAGGGCTCTGACTGGGCCACTAAAGGACTGTCACGTTCTTGTTCTGAAGCCATTCGAGTGTTGCTTTGGCTGTATACTTGGAGTCATTGTCCTGTTGAAACGTAAATCTTTGCTGCAGTCTAAAGTCTTTTGCACTCTGAAGCAGGTTTTCCTCCAGCATTTTTCTGTATTTCACTCTATCCATTTTCCCTTACATCCTGACAAGTGCCCCAGTCCCTGCTGATGAGAAACATCCTCATAGTATGATGCTGCTCCCATCATGCTTCACAGTAGGGATGGTGTTCACCAAACTGTGTTGGGTTTGCACCAACCTTAACATTTTGCATTTTGGCCAAAAAGTTCCATCTTGGTTTTGTCAGACCACAAAACTTTTTCCCACATGACTTCAGAATCTGGAGTGTTTTTTTGCATACCTCAAACGAGACTCAAGGTGGACTTTTTTGAGTAATGGCTTCCTTCTTGCCATCCGACCATACAGGCCAGACTTGTGGAGTGCTTGGGGTATTGTTGTCACATGCACACAGTGACCAGTCTTTGTCATAAATTCCTGTAGCTCTTTCAAAGTTGCCATTGGCCTATTGGTGGCCTCTCTGATTAGTCTCCTCCTTGCTTGGTCATCAAGACGGTCTGATCCAGGCAGGGTCTTAGTGGTACCATACACCTTCCACTTCTGCATGATTATCATGACTGTGCTCCAAGGGATATTCAAGGCCTTTGAAGTATTTTATACCCATCCCCTGATCTGTGTCTTTCTACAACTTTATCCCGGAGGTCTTTTGAAATTTCCCTGGTGCTCATGGCTGACTCTGCAATACACTCCCCAGCAGAGGAAACCTTCAGGAACAGCTGATTTTATTCTGTAATAATCAGAATGACTACAATTTAACAAAGGTGGAGGCCAATTAACTTGGTGTGTTTTTTTCAGGTGACTGGTTTCACCTGAGCTAATTTACAATTATTATTATAAGGGGGGTGGACACTTATCCAACCAAGATATTGTAGTTTTGGATTTTTCATTAATTTTCTGAAATTTGTGGAATTTGTTTTTCACTTGGAAGTTGTGGGTTACGATGTGTAAATAAAGGTGAAAAAGTCTGATTTAATGCAATTTAATTCCAGGTTATAAGTCAACAAAAGGTGAAAATTATGAAAAGGGGTGTAGACTTTATATAGGCACTGTTTATATAGTACGGTACTTACATTTTGGATTTTTTTTTCTGAATGTTGACATATTGAACTGTATCTCCTCCCGATAACATTTTGATTGCCCTGGGTATCTGGCTGAGTCTAACACGCGCTCATTGTGCGTTTATGACATCACGTAAGTGAATCACAAACTCTTCATTTGCTTTTGAAGACAAACCAAGCAGAAGCAGGCCAACTCAAATCGATAAGCCTATTTAAGCTATCAGTGAACATGAAGTTGTTTCGTTGTAGGAAATGCCAAGTTTCCTGCCGCACTGAATGTTGTTCTGCTAATGCTTCCCAGGTTGGCTGAAGCTGCGATGAGATGACAAGCCCTGTAAGCATCAAAACCTCTCCGAGACTTATTACCATCAGAGTTGATTCGTTGGTTGAACAAATCCATCACTTCATCGGCTCTGTCGGTGGAATGAGTTCACCAAATGAGAGACACTTTGGCGGTTCAATTATTCCATTCTTAAGCATTTATAAGGCAGCTTTCAGACTCGACAACTATGCACTCTGCAAAGAAATAAACAACAATGACACATCTACCGAGGCCCTGTGTGCAGGGGTGATGGGATGAGAATGTGATGGCGCTATGAAGGGTCAAATTATTTTTTGGTGTCTGAACATCTTATACAATAGATTTTAGATTGTACAATGGAAATGTATAGAAGTTCTTACATCCTATCCCATCTTGTCCTTTTGTATAAAATAAGGCAATGTCTGTTCCTTGAAGAATCCAAAACGGATTGGCAGCCTTCACCAAATTTGGCATTTGTGCTTGGAGGACCTCAGGTCAGGGGTTGGCAATTGTATAAATGTCCCCCCCCCTCCCGAGAGGGAGCAGGTATTGACGAGTGCATGAAAAGAGAGTAAAATCGGAGCAGGTAATTGACCATAATGGTGTTATAATGATAGGTAGCCCAAAGATGCTGTGAACACACCCATTGACTGATGGCTTTCACTGTGATTTGTAATGCAGGGCAAAACCATAAAACTGTGTCGCTTGTAAAAGTGTCAAAAACAATTAACAATTCATTGATGTAAGAAAGTGTTTTTTTTCCTTGGATCAAGATGTAATGGCACAAATACCCTTTGGTTGGAGGGGTATGCTGTTTTAACAAAGACCACCTGTCTCTCAGCATGAAGGGGAAAGTGTTATATCCACATAAAGGATATTTTGTGATGCAATCAAAGCCATCGAGGTGATTCGAAATTACATCATTTCATCTCCTTTTGTGGGTTTTAGGTATAACGGAGTCCTCATAGGACCCGAAGTCTATCCACGTTATGTTTGTTTTAAGATCACGTTTCGAGGACTAACTCCTGATGTTTTGCTTCACTGAACCTCCACCAGCCTCCGACAATTGTTTTAGACTCTGTCCGACTCCAGACCAGACGACTCTGTCCGACTCCAGACCAGACGGCTCTGTCCGACTCCAGACCAGACGGCTCTGTCCGACTCCAGACCAGACGGCTCTATCCGACTCCAGACCAGACGGCTCTGTCCGACTCCAGACCAGAGGGCTCTGTCCGACTCCAGACCAGACCACTCTGGCTGCCTTTGGTTCAGATGACTCCACCCAACCCCTGCAGACCACACAAGTCTGTCAGACTCCAGATCAGACCATTTCTATTCTGAGTGGGAAAGAAAAAGAGATTGTTCAAGGAAATATAGATATTGATTAGTTTGTGGGTCAAAATCCAAGTGCATGAGCCTAAAGAGCACAGAAATCTTTTTTTTTATTTTAAATCAATAAATCAGTGCAGTGTGTTTTTCACCAGAGTAAATATTGTTGATACTCCTTTTTATTTAATTTTTCACCACCGTTTTTGTTCGAGAAAAGAAAAGCGAACTTGCCTTTCGAGTACCTGAGGTTATCTCTCTCTCTCTCTCTCTCTCTCTCTCTCTCTCTCTCTCTCTCTCTCTCTCTCTCTCTCTCTCTCTCTCTCTCTCTCTCTCTCTCTCTCTCTCTCTCTCTCTCTCTCTCTCTCTCTCTCTGTGTCTCTGTCTGTCTGTCTTTCTTTCTCACTGACTCTCTGTCTCTCTGACTCTCTGACTCTCTGACTCTGTGTCTCTGTCTCTCTCTGTCTCTCTCTGTCTCTGTCTCTCTGTTTCTTTGTCTCTCTGTCTCTCTGTCTCTCTGTCTCGGTCTCTGTCTCTCTCTCTGTCTCTGTCTCTGTCTCTCTCTCTCTGTCTCTCTCTCTCTGTCTCTCTCTCTCTGTCTCTCTCTCTCTCTCTGTCTGTCTCTGTCTCTCTCTCTCTCTCTCTCTCTCTCTCTCTCTCTCTCTCTCTCTCTGTCTCTGTCTCTCTGTCTCTCTGTCTCTCTGTCTCTGTCTCTGTCTCTGTCTCTCTCTGTCTCTCTCTGTCTCTGTCTCTGTCTCTGTCTCTCTCTCTGTCTCTGTCTCTGTCTCTGTCTCTCTCTCTCTGTCTCTGTCTCTGTCTCTCTCTCTCTGTCTCTCTCTCTCTGTCTCTCTCTCTCTCTGTCTCTCTCTGTCTCTCTCTCTCTCTCTCTCTCTCTCTCTCTCTCTCTCTCTCTCTCTCTCTCTCTCTCTCTCTCTCTCTCTCTCTCTCTCTCTCTCTCTCTCTCTCTCTGTCTCTGTCTCTGTCTCTGTCTCTGTCTCTGTCTCTGTCTCTGTCTCTGTCTCTGTCTCTGTCTCTGTCTCTCTCTCTCTCTTCCTCGAGTTTTATGCATGATTGCATTTCCTTCCCCCCAACAAGCAGTGAATGCTGCATAATTATGATAATCTTGCTGAATTAAAGCATTTTGCTTTTTACTACTTACTGTGAATTCCCCCAAGCATTTTATTGAGGTTTATTGATGACATTCTGTAATGAAGCATTCAGTTATAAAGCTCTCTCTGGAATGGAAACAATATGTTGTTTTACAGATTGTAGTGATGAAGAGTGCAAAGTCTGAATCCGAACCTTTTTGCTGCCTAATGCTTACTTTTGTTTATTTTTGCAATTGTTACACCTCACCGCTATACATCTATAGAATGTGAATGGGGATTGTGATAAAATTGATATTATTTATATTTACATATATATATTTATATATATATATATTTTTTTTTATTAAAGGTAAGAGGAATTAGGAGAGCAGACCCAAGCTTCATAAATGAATCCTTGGAATCTGCATGTGCTTTATAGTAGTGTCTTACATTGTGAAATTTTGAAAAATATCAGCTGAACTCTTGTAAGCTTCATCCGCAGCTCATTGCAGTACTGCTCTCCCCTTTGGGCTGGGGCTCCTGCCTCAGACCTTTCGCATCTGATGCCGTGGAAACCAAGGCCATCAAAATCGTTGGAATATCCTGAAATGAAGCGAGGTTTCTGGGCCTGTTATTCTCACATCATAGACAAGTCAGTGGCCTCTAACTTCCACCACTTCTTGTCACGTATTGGACGCTCTGCCCTTTCCTTGCTCCGTCTCATGATGGCTGTTCACCTCCTGAGAGCTTGTATCCTGGCATAAACTTCCTCCAAATCCATGACACCATTCGACCTGCCTCCATAAACTTCCTCCAGATCCAAAGTGAGTCAAGGCAACCTGGGCCACTCTCTCACACACCCTCCTTTCTGTTCCACACACTCCAAGTTGAGCAAGCAATGCATTAAAGGAATTGCTAATGTACCCTCTACACCCCCACCTCAAATGGTTGACAAGAAACTCGCCAACCCTTTCCCCGACACTCCGCTTCCAGCTCACCATACATTCTTCTCTTCCACCTCCTCCATATTCTCTTCCCAAGGTACTGACAATTCCCCAAAGTTGACATGCCTTGTTGTACCTGACCAGATGACAATGTCAGGCCACAACCTTGTCGCACAGATCTCCAGGAATACCATTTGCAGCTTTAGGTCTGCTATCACCTGCCAATTACACGCACGTGGCAGACCTCTTGC